>NC_141372.1:2174179-2417180 GCF_963921425.1 Dryas octopetala
TGATAATTTGGGCCCAATCTGGGCTTAAGGATCGGCCCATTGGACCTGCCTGAGGTGGGTAGAGGGCCAATCCGTGGCCATGCCCATTTGCGTATCTCAAGCCCGTTCTTCCTTACTGTCTCTAGTCTGTCTCAATATATGACAAGTGGTTGAGAGTGGATCATAATAACATATGTTAACCAAGTAATCAACTCCTTACGCGTTTAGTGGAATTTTTCTTCACTTTGTTGAGAAATGTCTAAATTCAAATTGAAGGAAATGTCAATAATAACATGGCTGAGTCAGTCAAACTAATCCAGGTATCAGGTGGGTGTCGTGTTGGTTAGTGTTTTAACCAGAGTTAGGGTTGAGTTAAAGTATGTTACAACTCTGGTTATGTTACATCGTTAAGAGGCTATAACCTCCAAGTGCTTAATGTATATATGTAGGCATGTTAAAAGCTTCTGTGTTGGAGGAGTTGGTTCAGAGGTGTAGCAGTAAATTCAGGCACCCAATTTCGAGTTTTCAGTTCAAACCTTGGAGCCAGGCAACAAGGAAGATAAAATCTCTTGTGAATTCCATATGCTCAGTGTTGATTGTCTGCCTTTCATCGACCCAAGGAATTAGTCTGGTGCGCGAAAATTGGCTTAGGACACGCTTGGTTACCAAAAAAAAAAGGCTCTTAAAGTTAATAAAGAAAATATTCATCTCATTTTGCTTAATGAATTAGCCTATTTCATGCAAGAGACCATAAGATCAATATTAATGTAAGAGGGTAATCGGATTGCTTCTCTGGTTTTGACTTTCAGCGAAGTTGTTTTATAGAATTTGACAGTTTGATTGGAAAATGGGAAATATCATACATCTAAATGAGAAGTACCCACTTTCAAGCTAAAGCATTCAACTTGGCTTATTAATTACTTTATTAGATATATAACTGAACCACAAAGTAAACAATCTAGATGAAGTATGAAAGTCATTCTTTGCATCAAAAGTCAGTGCTTTGCTTGATCTTCACCTGTGACCACTAAATTTTACATGGATTTTAAGATATAATATTTAATTGTATATACTATATGTACCACTTGACTAGTTCAATTGCATATATGTGGTCTTACAAGGTAGGAGTTCAACAATTTGGGCTAGCAGTGCATCTGTGCATGTGATCATAATTAGTGTATGCTTCAAATTAAAGACGAGAAATTTATTGCCTACCACATAATAATTAGAAAATTCATTGTATGCTTCAAAGAATGGTCTGCATTGGATTGTAAGATAAGTCCAATAATCCATTTTCTATTTTTTTAACTCCCCAACTATCTCATAGTGGAGTTGAGACAAAGTTAGACTCTAGCACTTTGTCTGCATAGAGTCATAGACTACTCTTTAAGTATTTATATTTGAAGGACTGGCGGACTGCAAATAAAACTTACCCATCATGAGTTTTGATTCAAAGCTCCATATATTCTTGCTATGTTTCTATGTAATTTGGCTGCATATATGTGTTTGATATATATGTTCCTACCCCCACTAGTTTCTAATTTAGCTTCAAACATATGTATCTAGAAGGAAACTGTTGAGAGAAAAAATCTATATAAAAAATGTGAGACTTTACATAATAATTTATAAAGGTCTGGTTATTCCTTTAATTATCATTTGATTTTAAGATTGATGACTACTATTCTTTCATATCTTCCACCACAAACTTCCACACACAAAAGCAATGTGACAAAACTAGCCGGCCGTTTCTACCAACAGAGCATATATATATATAATCACTTGCATATATGCTCTATACAAAAGCACACCATTTCTCTATCTCTTACCTCCAAATCAGAGTCATGGGTACCCCAAAATTCATGCCATTATTTCTCCTTCTTGTAACCCTTTGCACAATTTCTGAACACGGTGAGTCCACTTCTTCGGATCCAGCATCACCGGGTTCAGACCACTTTCTTCCGGTTCAACCCATAAAAGGAATCAGAGCAGCTTATTGGCCATCATTTAATTCATTCCCAGCTTCCTCTATAGACACCTCATACTTCACCCACATTTTCTATGCCTTCCTCTTACCTGAACCCGCTTCATACAAACTCAGTGTCACCCCATATGACCAAACAAAAATACCCGAATTCATCTCCGCGCTCCGAACCAGGAACCCGCCCGTCAAGACCCTGCTATCCATTGGAGGGGGTGGCAATAACGCAACGGTGTTCTCACAAATGGCTAGTACCAAGCTGACCCGGGCAGCATTCATTGATTCCTCCATTCAAGTAGCCCGAAAATTCGGGTTCGAGGGTGTGGACCTGGATTGGGAATTTCCAGCTAATGATGTGGACATGTCAAACCTTGCCTTGTTGTACAAGCAATGGAGAACAGCTATTGTTTGCGAAGCTAGAATTAGTGGCAAGCCACGTCTTCTTTTGACCTCAGCTGTATATTATGCTTCAAAGTTTACTTTTTACGGCGGACCCAGATCATATCCGGCGGCCGCTATAAGTAAATATGTGGATTGGGTCAGTCCGATGTGCTTTGACTATCATGGGTCATGGGAAAATTTCACTGGGGAGCAATCTGCCTTATATGATTCTAAGACTACTATAAGTACTAGCTATGGAATCGGGTCGTGGATCGAAGCGGGTGTACCGCCCAAAAAACTTGTCATGGGCCTGCCTTTATATGGGCGGACTTGGGAACTCCAGGACCCGAAAGTGAATGGGATTGGAGCAAAGGCAGTGGGTGTTGGGCCTGGACATGGCGTTTTGGTTTATCACCAAATAATTCACTTTAACAGTCGAACTAATGCTACTGTTGTATTTGACAGCCAAACAGTGTCTTATTATTCTTATTCGGGCAGCTCTTGGATCGGGTATGATGATGTCCAGTCCGTAGAGTTGAAGGTTCGGTTCGCGAAGTCACTGGGCTTGGGTGGGTACTTCTTCTGGGCTTTGGGCCAAGACAAAGACTGGATTCTATCAAGCCAAGGTAAGCAAATCATCCACTGCTATTTTATTCACAATTATTTTATTTCATTTGAAGCAAGTTTTGATTTTAGGGTGCTTTAATTATAAATCCAAATGAGAAAAAAATTTAACCCCAACTTCAACCGGCCTAAAGATTAAGTAGAAACTCAAATTGTTCACTGAGCGCTCGGCAAATGCATCTGTACAACCTAACCTGCATATGAAAGTTGCATTTACAACCTAAAACCTGCATGTACAACTTATAATATATCATCTGCAACCTAAAAAGATGCATCTACCTGACCGAGCGTTCGGTAGTGTAATTTTCCGCAGGTACGTACATGGACAGATTGGGTTAAAATTTACTTTTTTAATTAGTTGAGTTTGTAGTTAAAAAATTTTCAAAAACAAGACTTGAAAGTAATTTATTTAACGCTTTGTTTCTTATTTGGCAGCTTCAAATGCTTGGAAGTAACTGGGAGTCTGGGACTGATATGAAGGGAAAATTAATACCCACAATTTCACTAGTATTCCACTATTATTTATTTGAAAAAATTATGTATTATAATTTAATTAGATTGGTAATACTATATCAATATGTCTGCCACTTAATATTACCGTCACGTTAATAAATTTCTCCATTTATTTTTATTGTATGTTTAATTCTTGCAAAGGCTTTCGTATCATTGTTTGATCAGAAATCTTAAATTGTACAGTTTCACAAACTGATAAAAAAAACCTTTACAAGCTATTGTACATTTGTACTGTAAATATCATGGTTTGTAACTTTGTAAAGTACAACTGCGAAATGATTTGGGACTTTTGACGTACCTTCATTAACAACATTGGGATCTAACATAAGGATTACTTTATAGACCAAATTATTGAGACATGTAAGAAAAAACTTTAGATTATCATGGTTTGCCCCAACTATGGTTAATGCAGAATTTTTTATTTTATTTTGTAAGATGATGTGTCTTTGCCATATAATGTGCCAAGTCAGATACCATATGGGTTGGTAAAAAAATGTTAAGAAAATTGTTGGGACAAATAGTATTTCCCTTAGTTCCTTGATTAATCAAATACACAATAAATTGAAGTTGAACTCAACAAAATGTAAAAATCAAAACTCCAAAAAATTCTACAATGTGAATAATGCATGCGGACGTATTTAACTTTTAAATAGTGACCAATTCATCTTTTCTTAATTAAGATATAGATTTTATACTATTAAATATGCGTTTGTATGACATCTAAATATAGCTTTTTTTCAAATTTTAATACATATTTTGAGATTCTACCAAAAACCAAACCAAGAAAAAACAGGGTCGATTTCAGCAAAGTCTACTACAGGGTCTAATTCTTCCTCCTGCTTTGAGAGGAGTCCTCCATGGATAGTTCAGATTCCATTTCTTTCTCTCTGTCCCTAAAAACCAGAAAGGGAAAGAGAAGGAGAGAGACATTGATAATTAATATCCCATGTTTACCGCTAATCACTTCCGTCTCACAAATGTTAAATGACGTGTCGTTGCATTCATAATATTAATCATGCCTAAATTGTTTCCTTGATTGAATAATTCCTCTATTATGTCCTTTAATTTGTCTGTATTGCCTTTCTTAGTACAATACACCCCATGTATAAATACGGGACTTGCACCCAAAGAAAGAGGCTTTAGCCTTTAGCATCCAAACTTGTATGTGGTACTATTCTCTTTGTCTTCCAATTCTCTTGTCCAAATTTGTCAAGTTCTCTGCTTGAGAAAATCATGGCTGAGCCGGCACTTGATGATCACCCAAGAGATCAGTTTCCCATTGGAATGCGTGTGCTGGTTGTAGATGATGATCCCACTTGCCTCTTTCTCTTAGAAACTCTGCTTCGCCGGTGCCAATATAATGGTTTGCTTTTGGGTTTTCTGTCATGGCTTTTTGGATCTTTGTTACTCTGTTATCAAGCTTTTAGTTTCTTTTTCTTGTTCAAAATGGTGGTTTTGTTTAGATTTTGTGGTTTCCTTTGGTTTTGCATTCGGGGTCTTATTTGTGCTGTGCGCATGAAAATGGGTTCTTAGACATCTTTTTCTTCAAAAGATTCGGTCAGTCAAATCTATATTTTCTCCTTGACTATATCATTCTTGTTCATGGCCAGAAAAATTATTATTCTTGTAATATTCATTTTTACTTAACATATTGATTTTTTTTTTCTAAAATTTTTAGAAAGTAATGTTTTTTTCCCTTAATTTTGAAGTAAGATTATCTCTTAGATATTATAGTTGAGTAGAGGAGATCTGGTATCAGAAAATGGATTCTCAATTGTGTTTTTTTTTTATTTATCAATTGTTGTACATGAAATTAAGACCTACTCGGACAAAGAGAGACTAGACCAAATAGTCATTGTTTATTGCATACTATAATATTTCTTTTATTCTCTTGATTGGATTATGCTTGATTGGTCTGTTTTTAAGGTTCTTTTTGCGTCTGAACTTTTTATTGTTTCCCCTCAAATAGGTATGTTTACTATATCACTAATGGATTTGCAGTTATGTCTACCACTCAGGCAAGAACGGCATTGAAGTTGTTAAGAGAAAACAAGAACAAGTTTGACCTGATTATCAGTGATGTTCATATGCCAGACATGGATGGATTCAAGTTGCTTGAGCTTGTGGGGCTTGAGATGGACCTCCCTGTTATAAGTAAACCGACCAGCATTGTGCATAACCTATTAACCTTCATATGTTGTCTTTTGGATTGTGCTTCTTTTTTCACAACTTCAAAAATTCAATTGAATTTCTTTTATTTGAATTGTTGAAGAAAACTATGTGAGGTATGCAAATTGTTGCATTCATAAACTTATTAATATTTGATACTTATAATATTGACCTACAAGGCTACAATATATTTTTTGTAAGTTGGTCCAATTTTAAATAAAGAAAATCTATTGGTAGACTTTTTTTTGTTAGACTTGTAAGAGTATTTCTGCAGCTCTTTTTTCAGTTTAGGATTCTTTATTAACTATAAAATGTAAACATGTTCTTAGTGTTGTCTGCAAATGGAGATACCAAACTTGTGATGAAGGGCATCACACATGGAGCTTGTGATTATCTGCTAAAACCTGTCCGAATCGAGCAGCTGAAGAACATCTGGCAACATGTGGTCAGGAGAAAAAATAAGGTTGATTCAAAGGACCAGACTAATTGTGGCTACGAGGACAAGTCTCATTGTGGAAGTGGAAGAGGTGTTTCGACCCGGAAAAAGCCTCGGGTTGTTTGGTCATCAGAACTGCATTGCAAGTTTGTTGATGCTGTTAAGCAGTTGGGCATTGACAGTATGTTCTTCATTAAATCTGTCATTCTTTTTGCTTTTTAGTAAAGCTCCCTTCATGAAAGAAGCTTTTTTTGTTTAAGTAATAGTAATTGCTTCTCTGAAATGTGTTTGGATGCAGGGGCTGTACCCAAAAAGATTCTAGAATTGATGGGTGTTGGAAATCTTACAAGAGAAAATGTGGCAAGCCACCTCCAGGTATGAATATATGTTGATATATCCTTAGTTCCAA
Organism: Dryas octopetala; assembly: GCF_963921425.1. Lineage (NCBI taxonomy): Eukaryota > Viridiplantae > Streptophyta > Magnoliopsida > Rosales > Rosaceae > Dryas > Dryas octopetala. The sequence goes on from NC_141372.1 coordinate 2,180,669, forward strand.
CACAATCTTTATTTTCTATTTCAGGAAGCTTGCTATATAATTTTTTTGTTTGTTGCAGAAATATAGGCTGTACCTTAAAAGAGTCAGCAGTGAGGCAAAGCAAGAAGCTAATGTGGTAGCATCTTTAGGCATTTCAGATTCTGAATATTTGCGACATGCATTTACTGGATCTGGGCAGTTTTGATATACATAGTTTTATGTTTTTAACCACTACATTTTACATGGATTCTAAGGTGTTTTTATTTATGAATAGACACACCACTTGTCTGTTTCAATTGCGTTTATGTGTTCTTACAAGGAGTTCAAAAAACTAATTAACTTAGCAGTGCATGTGATCCTAAGTGTGTCAGGCCTTGTTAGCAACAAATGCTTTGTGCCAATTAGCTTATTTTCATTAGCAACAAATGTTGTGCCTGGACTCAAATAAAAGTTGGCCTAACTAGGTCGTTTGCAAATGTGTTGACATAAATCCATCAATTATGTGACCTGTGTAGTATTTCTCTATTTTAATTGTACACATATCTTAAGTATAACGAGATAATATTCACAGTCAATAACTTTCTCATTACGTACAAAAAGCTTAATACGTGCAATCATTTACATAATCTAAATTTAGTAGGCTGAAGTTTATGACTCTGCCCGTCAGCCTCATACTTAATTATCCTTTAGCATGATGACTGAGCCACTCGGCAAGTCTCTTTCACATTTAAGATTGTGCACAACATCTTTGTCTTATAGCCATCTATGTTGGTAAAGTAGCACAAGAGTTGATGAGATAATGGATTTATTCAGGGAAAGGAAGATTGTAGGAAAGTGACTCAACATGTTTTTAAATTGTGAGCATATATGCCTTATGGGAGACAATATTAGCTAAGCAAAGCTTCACCATTCATAAGCCTTATAATTAGCCAACTTGCATATTGTCCTTCCCCCCTACCACCCCCCCTATATAAATCATCTTTAACTATTTTAATCATGCCAAGCAGAAAGTCATGTGACTCAGAAAGCAAGGAATCTCAAGATTTTGCACCCAACATGAATCTTCCAAATATGCATATCATAACACTTAAATTATATTATAATTATAGGGAGAGAGCTAGGGAGAGCTAGCTATAGGCTTTGTTATCATGCCCCATTTGATTATTGTTGTGTTAGTCAAATGATGGTGCTTTTGATAAATCATAAATAAAGTTCATATTGGTGTCTTGTTTTGATCTACATTCTAGATAATGCTTGCATGATCCTTCAAGATGCGGTAGGAAGTAACTTAATTGTCATTAATCTTTAATCCTAAGATTTGACAAACTAAATTAATCTGTAAATCTTGATGATACTTCACAACTTTTTTAAAACCAACTATTATCAATTAATATTATATTTTATTAATGCACTCCCTTCCAATAAGTGCGTACAAGAAGCATTCGCTGGCTGCTGACCGCCATTGGCTAATGACAAATTTCTAGTTAAATTAATTTCCCCATTAAACCATTATTACTTAAGAATCATTCTCATTCATGCCAATCATGCTCATTGATGATAAGTTTGAATTTACTCAAAGTAATTAAGAATCACCATATTTGTCCATTATGATTTGATTGCGAGATTGAAAAATTATTATGCATTAAATAGAATTTAATGCTAGCTAGGGTATCTTTGCCGCCAACTATTATTTTCATTTTTTATATTTCAACTAATATATTTTATTTATTTATTTATATTTTAGTTTACTTTGTAAATCATTTATTTATATATACATAAGCTAGTAAAAAAATTTGTCTTATTATATGATACGCCTGTTGGTATATATCAAAAAGTTAATTGAAATAAGAGTACGTTGGTGTTTTTACAAATTACAACTACAAAAAAGAAAAAGAAAAAAAGAGGGATGATGACACAAAGATATAATTATGAGTTTGTGCATTAATAAAGTTGGATTAAAGTTTGTTTTACTTTGTTTTGAAGGGCTTAAGTGATAGAAACCCCTTAATATAAAAAGGATAGCATCTTAGGATATCACTTTCCAGTTTCCACACTCATATGCTACGTTTCTCTCCACTAAAATGACACACACAAATAATAAGGCAGTGGGTATTCCATTCAACGCTAAGGTGATTTGCTAGCTTTTCTTGCATATATTGGGATTGCCTTTCATTAATAATCATCACTATGTCTCTTTCTCCAACTCCCCCCACCTTTCACATGTTCTTGGATTTGTCTCTATCTTTGAAGGTGATTGTTTGATATATATATTTTATCCACAATAAAGAGGTAAGAATAAATTTCTAAGAATAAGTGCTTTGTCACTAGAATTATAAGACAAGTTATAGAGTGAACTCAAATGTGAATAATTTTGGTGACTAATACTATTATGTAACTTAATATAATGATATTTTCTATAAATAAAGGTACCGACTCTCCTTATTGTATTTATCTCACAAGCAAATGTTGGATTTCCTATGTTCCTATTCAAGTTGATGTTCTAATGCATCTTCTATATTCTAAATATATAGGCTTAATTATCGATTTACCACCCAAAACTGTAACTTATTCCCACTTTACCACTTGAAAATTTTTTTGTCCCAGATTACCACCTGTAACTTACATCCGTGTCCCATTTTACCTTGTTCCGTCAACAATTCCGTTAATGCTGACGTGGCGCGCTAGATGTGCGCCACGTGTCACATCTTTTTTTTTTTTTTCACATTTTTTTATTTTTTATTTTTTATAAACTTTGAAAATTAATTAAAAATAGCTCCGAACTTAGAAAAATACATGAAAAATTTCTACGGACTCGTCTTGACTAGCACTAATTTACTATAAGGTTAAGTTACCAATTTGCCCTCTAAAAATTTTCAAAAAAAATTAGAAAGTCTAAATTTATTTCTAAAAAATTAAAATAAATTTTCCTCTATTAAATAAATTCTAGAATTTTCGTAAACTCTTGGACAAATTCTCAAAAATATTTTGAAAAATTACCAAAAGCTTGTTTTAGAGAATTATTTCGAGACTTTACAGAAATTTTAGAATTTTTCTAGAATTTATTTTATAGGGAATTTTATTTTTCTCTAAGACCGAGAGGTCTTTTGAGTAGCAAGTGTTCACGAGAAAGATATTGTTAGTTTTTAGAAGACTAACGGTGCAGACCTCATATTTTTTGGAGTTCGGGAGATTATTCTATGAATTTTCAAAGAGTCTAGAGTATTTTAATTTTCTAGAAATAAATTTGGACTTTCCAAATTTTTTAGAAATTTTTAGAGGGAAAATTGGCATTTTGACCCCATAGTAAATTAGTACTAGTTAAGACAAGTCGGTAGGAATTTTCAATGTATTTTTCTAAGTTCGGAGCTATTTTTAATTAATTTTCAAAGTTTATAAAAATAGAAAAATCAAAAAAATCAAAAAATACAAAAAAGATGTGACACGTGGCGCACATCCAGCGCGCCACGTCAGCACTAACGGAATTGTTGACGGAACAAGGTAAAATGGGACACGGATGTAAGTTACAGGTGGTAATCTGGGATAAAAAAACTTTCAGGTGGTAAAGTGAGAATGAGTTACAATTTTTGGTGATAAATCGATAATTAAGCCAAATATATACTATGATTCAAGTTCAAATCCATCGTCTTCTAAAATAGATAATCATAAAAAAAAAAATTAAGTATAAATTCATTGGAAACCCATTTGAGATATTCTAGAAAAATTAGAATGGATCAAATTTTAAATGGTTAAATACAAAAATTGTTCACGAACTTTACAGTGAATTTCAATTTAATCCACTAACTATAAAAAATGTTAATTTAGTCCACAAACTTTTCAAGTTGTACCAAAGCAGTATAAATATTAACTTCTATAAAAAAATTTAACGAAAACTGGTCATGTGCATAACAAGTTACCACATTTTTAAAGGCATTTCAATTCGTTCATCACATTTTCATGTGATCAATTCTGTTAATTTTTAGATGAAAGTTAACGTTTGTACTGCTTTGATACAACTTGAAAAATTCATAAACCAAATTAACATTTTTTATAATTAGTGCACCAAATTAAGAAGTAATGTAAAGTTCGTAGGCCAAATAAAAGCTCCATTCAAATTAAATAAGGCAACAATTTCAAAAACAGCAAAGGAGTTGCCCATTAGCTTAGCTAACTAGCTAATCTTGCTATGTAAGAGCCTGAAGACTACAAAGTCGGCAATGAATTAAAAACACCTGAATCTTTGGCTAAACATTTAGAAAATTGAGGGTTATGTCATAGATTTCCATATTTGATAAGGTTATGTAGGAAAGGTTATGTAGGAAAAATTATTGTGTATAACCGATATATTGACACGTGGTATAACCAGTCTATTTGTTATAATATGAATAGATGTTATTAATACTATACCCTACTAATATAAACACATCGTCTAATAATACAGTTACACGTTGGATTGGTTATACCATGTGACGGTATATCGGTTATATCCTATAATTTTTCGGTTATGTAAACCTCTACAGGCTCTACATCCACTAATTTGATTAAATTTAAAGAATCCAAAATTATTCTTACAAAAGAAGAATCCAAAAAGAGGCCACGGCATTACTGCGTTGGTTTCTAATTCTATGATTTGCTTTGGGTTTAGTCGTTGAGACCTAAATTAGGGGACAAATTATCGACTCATGGAATTCATTTTAAACTATGACATTAATTCTCTATTTTCTAATATTTTTCAGTGAGCTATTTAGTGCACCCAATGAAATATAAAATAACCTGCGGATGTATCATGCATATGGATGTTTTGGACTTGCGATAAAAAAATAATGAAAAAGGTTATCAAAAGGAAGGAATATTCCTTTCAACCACTAGCCTTCATAAAATATTTTTTCTTGATATGGCAAAGGTCTAGAATATTTGACCCGTGAAAAATGGAAGTTTTGTATTTCTTGAGAAGGAAAGTTGTAAAGTTGGAGATCTTTGCATTAATTTCCTTGATTGAGATATGATATAAGAGAGACTTTAAGTTTCATTTTTCTAATTATAGATAAAAACAGAGAGAAGGAAAATGATTTTAAGTTTTTTTTTTCTTAAGTTCTATCTTCAAAATAAGTAATAACTTAGAACTTTAGAAGTGAAAGTTGACTTATCCAAATAAAATTTACTCCAACTGTGTTTTCTCATCTTTATACTCTTTGGTTACATAGCTAAACATTATTCTTCTTCTATCTTTTTTTATTTTCTCATGGTTAATATGAACTAAAATATTAAAACTTTTTTTTTAAAAAAAAGAACAAGTCAAAGTAATTGGTTCTTATTAATTTTTAATAATGAAACTAATGAAAAAATATTGAAGGAAAGGAACCAACTTGGAAATTTTGTCAAACGGAATAAAAAAAGGAAAATATTTAAAAGAATCACTTATCTCCCTTAAATTTTTCGGTTGCAGATAAAAGAATTAAGAACCAACCCAACTTGGTAAAAAGTTCTGGAATTTTTAAATTTTTTATTTTATTTTCCATGTGAGGAGCAATTTGCTTTTGAATTTTTAAACATTAAATTTCTGTTCCTCGATCAAGACACAATAAACATTAAACTTCTGACGCGTGGGAAAGCACGCGCGTGCTGGCAGTTGAACTTGAACCCAGCAAAATGCGAAAATCAAAATCGAAATTAAAATTCGATATCATATTTGAGATTCTTTTTTGGCCAAGGATATTTGAGATTCTAACACAACAAAACCAGTGAAAACAGGGTCCATTTCAGGAAAGTCTACAGAGTCCCATTCTTCCTCCAGCTTTCAGAGTCCATACATAGATAGTTCAGATTCCATTTCTTTCTCTCTTTCCCTCAGAAACAGAGAGAGAGAGAGAGAGAGAGAGAGAGAGAGAGAGAGAGACATTCATGATCAATATTCCTTGTTTTCCACTAATCACTTGCTCTCACAAACACACTCTACCCTTTAGTCTTTGCAATTCCTCTTCTCTGTGTCTTTTGTTTTTTTAGATTCTGGGTTTTGTTCAAAATTCAAGCTTGTCTGTGATACCATTCTCTCTTCCATTCCTGTTGTCCAAGTTTGTCAAGTTCTCTGCTTGAGAAAATGACTATTGAGCGGGGAGTTGATGACCCAAGAGATCAGTTTCCCATTGGAATGCGTATACTGGCCGTGGATGATGATGCCACTTGCCTCTTCCTCTTAGAAACTCTGCTCCGGCGCTGCCAATATCATGGTTTGTTTATGGGTTTTCTCGATCTTTGCTTTGTTATCAAGCTTTTTGTTTTTGCATTTGGGGGGGGTTAAAAGAGTGTCTTTGTTTGGATTTTCTGGTTTTTTTGGTGATGCAAATATATAATATCAGTGTGAATTAGGGAGATGGGTTCTTAGATATCTGTTTCTTGAAAAGATTTGGGTTTATATTTTCTTAGTGACTATAGTTGTTTGTAATTAAACTATTGGTTTTTGTGTCTAAAACTTGGAGAAAGTTATGTTGTTTCCCTTAAAGTTTGAAAAAAAGATGATTTCTTTAGATATTATAGTTGATTAGAGGAGATATGGTATACAGAAAATGAGTTCTCAATTATGTTTAAACTGATTTCTCTGTTTCATTGTTTATTGGGTACTATCATACTTTCGAATCTCTTGATTGGATTATGGTTGATTGGTCTATTGTGGTTGTTCTTTTTTGCATCTGAACTTTTGATTTTTTTTTCCTGAAATTGGTGTGTTTACAGTATCACTAATGGATTTGCAGTTACGACTACCAGTCAGGCAACAACGGCATTGAAGATGTTAAGAGAAAACAAGAACAAGTTTGACCTGGTTATTAGTGACGTCCATATGCCAGACATGGATGGCTTCAAGTTGCTTGAGCTTGTGGGGCTTGAGATGGATCTCCCCGTTATAAGTAAACCCACCAGCATTGTGCATAACCTTCATCATGTTGTCTTTAGCATTGTGCTTCTTTTCTCACAACTTAAGTTTTCAATTGAATGTTTTAAAAGTTGAATACAACTATGATATAGGTTAAATAACAAGGTTTCCAACTTTAACTAGAAATCTGTGAGGTGTGCAAATTGTTGCATCTAGAAACCTATAAACATCTGATACTTTTAACATTGACCTACAATAGATTTACAGTAAGTTGGTCTAATTTCCAAGTAAAGGAAACCAGGAAATTTTTTAAATTTATTATTCTTTTTTCTGTTTATTTAAATTCTGAAAGCTTGAAATCTCTTGCATCTTTAAGCTACTGGTAGACTTTTTGTTTTTCTTTGTTGTTTAGGGACTGAAGCTATTGGTAGACTTGTAAGAGCACTTCTGCAGCTCTTGTTTTTTTGTTCTGGATTCATTATTAACTATAAAATGTAAACTTGTTCTTAGTGCTGTCTGGAAATGGCGATACCAAGCTTGTAATGAAGGGAATCACCCATGGCGCTTGTGATTATCTGCTGAAACCCGTACGAATTGAGGAGCTGAAGAACATCTGGCAACATGTGGTCAGAAGAAAGAAGGTTGATCCAAAGGACCAGACAAATTGTGGCAATCAGGACAAGTCTCATGGTGGAAGTGGTGAAGGAGGACAATGGTCAGTTGGCATGGAAAATTCGGATCAGAATGCAAAGGTCAATAGAAAACGGAAGGATCAAAATGAGAATGAGGATGAGGATGAGGATCATGATGAGGATGGATATGATAACGATGATCCTTCGACCCAGAAAAAGCCTCGGGTTGTTTGGTCTATAGAACTGCATCGCAAGTTTGTCGCTGCTGTTAATCAGTTGGGCATTGACAGTATGTTCATCATCCATTGTCAAAGTTATTTGAGGAAATTAACCTTGTATTTACTATAATCTTCAATATGTGAAATTCTTCAATCTTTTGGCTATGCCTTCTAAATTCATCTTTGAAGTTTAGTTGCCTGGATTTGGAACTTAATGTAGTGAATAGTCAATTCATTACTCCTGAATCTGTCACACTTTTTATTTTTTTTTATTTTTTTTTCGTATAGCTTCTTTCATGAATGAAGCTTTTTTGTACTAATTCCTTTTCTTAAACTTGTTTGGAAATGCAGAGGCTGTACCCAAAAAGATTCTAGATTTGATGAATGTTGAAAAGCTTACAAGAGAAAATGTGGCAAGCCATCTCCAGGTATAAGTTCCGATATTCCTTAGTTCAACACAATCTTTATCTGCTGTTCCAGGAAGCTTCCTAAATTTTTTGTTGTTGCAGAAATATAGGCTTTACCTTAAAAGAATCAGCTGTGTGGCAAACCAACAAGCTAATATGGTGGCAGCTTTAGGCAGTTCAGATTCTTCGTATTTGCGAATGGGTTCGCTTAATGGAGTTGGAAACTTCCATGCTTTGACTGGACCTGGGCAGTTTCACAACCCTGCTTTCAGATCCTTCCCACCTAGTGGGATGATTGGTAGATTGAACACTTCTGCTGGTCTGGGTCTGCATTGCCTTCCTTCTTCAGGAATGGTTCAACTGGGTCATGCACAAAATTCAAGCAATTCCATTAATGATCAGCCAGCCATATTTTCTGGAAACCATAATGGAAATATGCTTCAAGGAACATTGGAACTCAATCAACAACATGGTAATGGTACACCAGTTTTTCCCATTTCCAGTGGTCTCCCAGATGCAAAAGTAGCCATCAATAGCTCAAATGATGCTCTTGGGCTAATGGACAACCCATTTTTAAGACGCCCTCAAGATTCTGATGGTGGCCGAAAATATGTAATTCAGTCTTCTGTTCCAATGGCCTCCTTAACATCAGAGTTTTCGTCCCCTTTTCTGGATCGTGGTAGGTTGAGTGGCAACTGGTCAAGCGCTGCTCAGTCATCTGGGTTCCGGTCAAATTCTTTCCCATTAAGTGACTCTTTTAAACAACCTACTCTGCCTTTAAGTAACATGAGGGACAATATGCCTGTAATGTCCTCCCAAATTGGGAGCTCTCAGTTTGATGTTCCTTCTATAACTTCGATCTCCGGTCAACTGCAGGATTCAAGATCAGAAATACAGACCCAAGCATCTGCATTCAGCAGTAATGCTGGGCAAACAATTAATAACGAACCATTTCAGGGTTGGGATGACCATAAGCAGGATTCCCCATACCACTCAGATGTTATGTGTAGCTCGATGAACTCTTTGATGCCTGTTAATGATACTGTGGCTCCTTTTGACCAGAATTTGCATTCAAAAAGCACAATCTTCCTAAGAAACATGGACTTCAATTCGATTGGACAATCAAATATTATTGATCCTTTGCTTGTGAAATATGATGAGGTTGAAAAATCAGTTATTGAGTCATCATTGAAGTTGAAGCAGTTGAAGCAGGGGTACCTTGGGGACCAGCAGCAGCCACAGGGCAGTTACATCACTAATAATTTCGGGTCATTGGATGATTTAGTGAGTGCAATGATGAAACAGGTAAGAAACTTTACCTCTCTTGCTTAATATCAGATTCACTAACATTCCCTCTCCAATGTTTTGAAACCGATTGTGTAGTTTTGTGCAAGTATGAGCAACACTTCTGAGGATCTGTTGAGGCTTGTTTGGGCACATTGCTTCTGACTTTCTCTCTCTCTCTCAAACACTCACTCACACACACACATCTTTTTCAGGATCCTGAATCTTGTTGCAGCATGGCTGCACAATTATTGAGTGATCCTATGGCCACAACTGAGGCAATGCATCATCAATGAATTTTCTGTTTTGTTATCTATCATCATTTATGTTAAAGTATATATGGTCTTAGATAGAAAACAATCTGAGAAGAAAAGGATTAGGCAGCTTACTCAGTATGCTCAGAAAAATTTGGAATTAATGAAGAACCAATATGTCAATATATACATTTTGAACTTCATCCTTTTGTCTCTCCTTTGGAGTTGTCTTCCAGGGTATTTGTTTCAGAAAAAATACTCTGGCAGCCAATAATAGAGCCTGACACATGGATAAGTATGGTCAGCTAAGTTGATGAAGGCATTAATGTGTCAAGCCAGGTCCCTACATATATGCATAGCTGTTTGGAAGCATTTCTGTCAGTCTACTTGAAATAGATGTATAGCTATTAAACATCCTAGCCTCTGATCCTATTAGAGTGCACTGTATTCTGAGAAGTCATAACAGTCCTCGTAGGGCCTTGTATGTGAAATGTCAAGCCGTTAAATCATCTTGATTTGATTTCAGATAGGTGCAACTCAGTTTTCATTTTCCTACATGATTTTATATTTTGTTAACTGAATTATGATATATTTCCTTTTACTGGCTTGAAATTCAATAACATGAACTTGGTGATGCAGGAAAGGAGATAAGGCAAAGCAATGGATGGGGAGGCTTCAATGCATGGTCCACAGGAGACATGCAATGGATGTGCAACAAAAACAAGGAAAATGGAGTGACCCAGTAGTCTCCTTGACGATGAGATTTGACTTGTGTAGTTTCATAGCTTTTGTCTATGCATCTACATTGATCTGAAGTTTTGTATTTTACTAGCTAGCAACATTAGTCTCCATTTTCTTTAGTTAGTTGCTGCGTAGTCAGTCTTAATTGTTAATGAACAAAATAAGTATATGATGAAAAGGCACTGTCGACCATGGCCCCCACAATATATCATGGAGTGGTTAATAATGTCTCTTTGATTACACATTTAAGATTAAATTATTCTTAACTAAGCATTCTCACACGCATAAGCTTGCATCTTTATAAAAAATTATTGATAAAAGAAATAGAGGATAAGCTAAAACAAATTAGAAAAGTAGCTAGAAAGAGAAGGAAATAGTATCGAGAAGTAAACACTGATGGTTTACAATAAAACTGCTTTAAATTAATGCATTCAATAATTCATCCTTGAATTGACTTAAGTTTTTTTGGACTTAACATGAGTGAAGAACTGAAGATCAAAAGTTTAGATTGAGAAAATGATATATAGGACCCCACAATCTATTAATTGAAGCCTCGTCTGACCAAGGTACGTCTCACTATAATTTTCTAAGTTTGGTGAGCTTTGAATTGTGCCTTACCAAACGACCATTTCATATACCATGGAATCAATATTTGGCCTTTTGAACAACTCATATGGCAAATCATTAATTATCATAACATACCCTATAATCATCTAATAATATTTTCACACCCCCACCCCACTCCAGCCCACCACAAACAAAGAAGATAAAAAGAAAAAAAACTAAATGTAAAAGAAATGCAAATAGTAGTTTTTCCTGATACATCGAATGAGATTGAACTCGCGACTTATCCTAATCCTAATCCTAATTTTTTTTTTTTTTTTTCATTTCCCTCAGTGATAGCCATATTTCATTGTGAGTTATTGGTGATCAGGAAATGTCGAGTGAAGGCATTGAGGTGTTGTGGAAGCAATCCAATTCTCATGTCAATGCCCCTCTTATCATTTGGATTCTGCATAAAATATGCAACCTGTGGAATTGGAGACACCAATGGAGACACATAGGCTGCTGCTGCTTCCCCTAAGAACCCAACCTTGTGGAATGGCATCCTGGTCCAGTCAGAAACTAGGGTTAGCTCCTTCAGTGGAGGCAGAGATGTCTGGGGTACTGGTCCTGCAACTCCCTCCATATATGCCTTCACATAGTGGTTTGTAACAGAGCTCTTGGCTTCCCTTATCTTCTCAACAATGGCTTTGTGGGTTGCTTGCTCCACTTGTGCTGCTGTCAATGCAACAGAAGCAAGGACATAAGCATTGCCACTGAAACCTTTAGGAAGTGGAGGCACCACCTTGTTCCTTGCATCAACAGCAAATTGCAAGCACACCATTGTCTCCTTCTTCACTCCTAAAGCTTTGGTCCTTGCCTGAATTCACAATATCGATCAACAGGGCATTTGTTATTCTATATATTCAAAAACAATATTATGGATGAAAACAAAAAACAGACTGAGTTTACCTTCCAGAGGTGAGCTGCTACAACTTCAAAGGATGAACATGAAAAGCTAATGCCCTTGTGATCATCACCACCACTAAAAAAATTCCTCTTCAAACTCTCGATTAATGCACCACTCAAATGAAAGGTCTTATGAACATAATTATTATGATCATCAATTTGATTCATCAGACATGACCCAATAGATGCTGCTGCTTGCATTATCAATTGATATAAATGATCAACAGCTGCAGCCCTTGTCACTAGTACTGATGCAGGGTCGTCGTTCGAATTTTGCAACATCAATTTCGTAACCCCATTCACTTTTCCTATATTCAATAGTGCCCCTCTGTCGTGCACTGGTAATCTAGGCAGCTCCGGAGCTGCTTTGCAATTTTCTTTGATATTAATAGCAGAATTGGAAGCCCATGCACACATAAAGTCATATGCACCCGGTCCATCAAACACCGAGTGGCTCACTCCAACACCTATTGAGTACCCTCCACAACCAAACTTGGTCACCTACATATATAATATATCCATCAAACCAAATCCATTACAAATCAGATTTAACCAACTTAATTTAATTGCAAAACCCATATTGTACATAAAAACCCATCACTTTTTTTTTTTTTTTTTTCTAAACAATCAAAATAATGAAAAACTACGTATAAGACCAACCCTAATGAAGAATATATAAAGATCGAGTAATTAATTTTATTTCAAAACTAATGAAAGAAGACGATTTAGGAATTGGGATTGTATGATTTTCTCTTGTAATATTTAAACAATTCAAAGAATATTGATCGATCATTCGCACCTGAGCAACAACCAAAGGCATCTGAGAGAAATCTCCATCAAACACAGGCTTGTAAACCAACTTCTCAAAGAAGTGATTGTACTGAGAGAGGTCTCCGAGGTCTGAGATCTTGACCTGGGTGTCTGCCTTAACCAGAATAGCACCTTTGTTGTTGCACCACAAGTTAAGCGTATTATTCCCATCATTAGGGTTCAAGCTCAGCCTACCCGCGGCAGGGTACCACACCGATAACGTCTCCTCCAAGCCACACTTTAAGCTTCTAAAAACCGAATCAAGCAAGAAATGATGATGATCATCATCATTTTTGTAAAAGAAAACCAAGTACATGTGGACTGGACACTGCCTGTCCAAGTTTGAGAGGGTGAGAAGTTTTGGAGGGTGCACAAGTACTTTGGGGGATACAGACACGGTTTTTGTGATTGAAACTACTGTTAAGCAATCATGATCATGTTGATCAATAGAAGCCATATGATCACTAGCTAGTACTAGTAGTAGTAGCACTGAATTGTTTCTAGTAATGTGTGTGTGTGTGAGAGAAAGAGGAGGCCAGGAGTTTGTAAATATATAGAGAAGATTTGTAGGTGATATCAATATGCGTCATTTTAATTTTGATTAGTGAAAGCTTTTGCATGGTACTGTACTTTTATCTATATGTATGAAAAGCAACTCAAAGACTACAGTAGTATATATGATCTGTCTCGCACTTGGAGGGAGAGAGAGAGAGAGAGACAATGACCCACTACCTGTCTATGGTCCACGATCTTCGATATATGGGTGGACCTCCTAGTCTCCTAGACGTCTATTTGGTGGGACCATCACCAACTTTCAATTCTTGATAACTCTCATGAGTGCAGCTGGGTGAGGTCGGTAATAATTGAAGTTAATGTAATGAGGTTAAGATGAAAAAAGAAAATCCAGGTGCTGCAAATTATTAGCTAGTATGATCGAGATATATTATGTTTGACATTAATAATCTCAAAATTAAGCTTATTAATTACCGTCTGTAACACGATGAAGAAGCATGTCATATGATGAGGGTAAAGACCGACATGTGCGGTTGTCACATCTAATAAACAAGACAATAAATATGTACTTTATATATATATCTAGCCCCCTTCAATTCGACTCATTGCTGTTCATCTAGAATAGATATATATTTTGAAGTTAATTAGTTAGGACATAACTTCGGACATCAGTTGAGTTACCAACTTACCATGCATGCATGCCAATTTCAACTTTCAAATTGGAACTTGTTTTTTGTTCTCTTTCAAAAAATTAAAGTACTGGACTATGTTGATTGGAGCGAGAAGGAGATGTGGGGTTGAAGCTAGCTTGTTGGCCGGTAAGAACATATATACAGGTTGTCATGTGACTGTCTAATATGTCTTTGAGAGAAAATAAAGAGAGGGAGGGCTCTAGCTGGCTCTAGCTAAGCTAGCTAGGGAGGGGGGGCTGGCAAGTCTCTCTCTCTCTCTCTCTCTCTCTCTCTCTCTCTCTCTAGCAAAGCATTTAGCATGCGTGGGTTTGAAGCCCACTCCTTGCCTCTTCCTGTATCTAACTTTCCCAGCACTTTGCCTTATTTTCAGGACTCTTTCCCTTAATTTCTTCCCTTTCTTTCATCACTTTATTATTTTTTAATTTGTTCTCACGTTGCATTGTATTGCTTAGATTTGGCATGCATATATCGCATGATCGCTACTATAGACTATAGAGCATAGAGCTATTATTAACTCCCAAAGGAATGAATATATATGTATTCTTTTTCTACACTTCTATATAGTGCTCCTATCTTTTACTTTTTTTTTTTTTTAATCACTTCTGTCGAACCTAGATGCATCTCTTTTTTTATTTATTTATTACAGATACCTACATGCATACATATGCACCTCTTTAGGTACAGAAGTTAAAATATTCAACTCAAAATTATTTTACAGTTGTGGATAAAAATGCTCATGACTTAATATATTTTGACATAAAACTTAAAAAGCAGGTTGGATTGATTTCTTTGATACTATGTAAAAACTAGAGCATTTATTGTAAAATCAATTAACAATGAATGAATGAAAAGGTTCAAAACCTTATATATTGTGTGACACAAAATTTAAAATTTAGAACCTGGCATTCTATGCGCTCAGCAATAATGAGATCAATATGAAATATTGTATATGAGTGATATATGAGTCATGCATAACAGGCATATATCCATATAATTGGCAACAATTTCTGAACTGATTAGCTAGCTAGTTTCAACTGTTTTCGATCATTATATGGCATATATGCTTCTTTTCGGTCAAACAATGTATGGTTAATTTCACTTCACAACTAAGAAGATAAATAATGCTGGCATATATATCATTACTTGCTACCATCACCATCACGTACATACAGTAACTCTTTGTAGAGATTAATATATTAAGCGATATATGCATGCATGTGCCTGTCTCTTTAATGCCACATCGAACATAGCTATTAATGTCTTATAATAATCTAATAAGATGTATTCCAAGTATTAAAAACAATCACATAATAATTTTTTTTTGTTGGAGGCATAATAATTTTCTTTATTTATTTAAAATAATTGTTTACCGATACTAGAGCATGCTTGTTCTTAACATTATCCTTGGTCGATCTTTACCAAATAAATAATATATAATATTCTCGATCGATTTTCTTTTTTTTTAATTGTATGGTATACAATTTACGAATGCCATCGATGTCAATATATATAATAATATATATTGTTTACACAAGGGTGCAGAAAACATGTTCAGGGCTTCAAGCACGGACATCTTGTTCATTTTTTTTTTTTTTTGGTTCATTCTTTAATCATGTATAATTGTATATACTCATATCCTTTTGTTGTACGTCTTTGAAATTTAAAATTAAGGACCAAAACTATAATTCTCTGGTGCTAAAAATATATATGGCATGCATCATGCATGGACAGCAAGGTGGTCCTTGGCTCATATCAAAGATCAAAAGAAACTTACAAAGAAAATTAATAAGTAGCTAGTGAACCCTTCAAGTTACTGAAAACGAAGAAATTAAATTGATAAAACCAGAATTGTTAGTTATACACCACTAATGGGTCGAGATAGAGAAAGAGAGAGAACCTTTAAATTTATTCTCAGACTCTCAGTACTTTCCGCGCGCTAAGCCGCTAAGGGAGACTTAATTTGAAGGCATATATGATGATTAAAACTTGGCCAACCTGGTGGGTTGAGTATGCTACAGGTGGGGCTTTTGATGACCTCATCATCCTACGCTTCCAAATTGTGAAACCCAAGTACTCCATTGTTATATTATCTTAATTAAGTTAGGTTAGAGATCGGATGGCTTTAGTACTTTTGTGTGTCTCTAGCTAGCTACTTGAAGAATAATGCATAATTTAAATGTATTCGTTAAATTAAATGATATATATAGTATTCAATTGTAGCATAAGTTATGAGGATATTATTATAATTGATGTGGGTTAATTAACAAAATATATTTTTTGGAAAAATTTATTATTATCCATTATAAATTAATGGACATAGTTGGATTATGTAGTGTGTTGTTGGAGATAATAGTGGTAGTTGCTGCATCGTTGGTGATGATTCTGTGGTTTGTACTTATTAGTACTTGTATTATGATAATGTTAGCAATAAATAATCATACTGAAGAAGAAAGAATCTATAATGGTTAAAGCCATCTTTAATAATACTGAGTTAAGATTTTGGGTTCCAGACTTTCAGTTTAGACAACGACAAGAGAGTTGAAATTTTGAAGCCAGAAAGCTACCCTCCTAATTATGTAGTTTATATTAAAAAACAAAAAAAACAAAAACCCTTGGATATATGAATGGGCTTTTTGGTATATTTGAGTCATATTAAATACCAATCAATAGAATTCGTCATTGAAACTACAGCTTTGATTTCGAAAGAAGTGGACACCAGACAGTTGGGCCGGGCAGGCCTCAAGAGAACTAAAACGCCCAAGGTTGGGTTGGTGTGGGCTAGGCCGACTATGTCAGGCCCAACCTTGGGATTGTGATCCAGCCCAATCAAGCAAATTCCGAACGAATTTAGTACCCAAACAAAAAACATTCCACATGAATTGAGGGTAAAATGCTGCTTTATTATTTGATAAAAATTTCAAGGTGTTCTTTAATTATTCCTTAGGTAAACACTTATGATCGAGAAGATGATTAACAGAAAAGGGTATAAAGTAAGCCTAGTAACATGACTTCGATTAGTCATCTAATACTATGACCCCCTGCTCAGATTTTTCTGTGATTCCCTCTCCTGCAGAATCATCATTCTTCACTTCTTCCTTTCCCACATCATTTCCAGCGTTTTTGGGCAAACTAGTAGGACTCATCTGGGGTGAACACGAACTGGCAGGAGCTGGAATTCCATCTACTGGGTCAGTGTCTAACTCCATACTTTGAGGTTTGGGTTGTGTTGCCAAATCTTGCATCTCAACTTCCGCCACAGCAGCATGCTTTTTGTCATCTTGAGCAGATGGTGATTTGGGGACTGCAACACTGCTCTTTGACTCTGCTTGTGATTGTTTATCTGGATTTGACATTAGCTGTACCGAAGTAGGAGGATTTTGTTGCACAGGAGAGAGAATCCTTCTTATGTCTACAAAAATGGCTTCTAATGAGGTCTGAACTGGTTCATGGGCATTTTCTTCCACAAGCTTGCACATCTACCAACAGAATAGGGAAAAGAAAAAGGCCAGAAACTAATCCATTATTAAATTTTTACAGCTACATTAGGAAAAGAATGAGAACATTAAATTTCAGAAAATAATGTAATACCCATAAACAAGTCAAAATTATGCTCAAATTCCACTGATAAGATGTCCACTAATGAAAAAAATTTACCTCATTATAAAGGTGAGGCAATTTCAATCGATCTGGATCATAGTCACAAGCTGCAGCAGAAATTTCTTCAGAATCTGCAATTCATGAATATTAGTCATCATCGTAATCAAGGAAGGCAGAAAAAGGCAGAAAAAGTAGATAATCGTTATTACTCTACCATAATGGGCTTCAAGAAACAGCAGACTTACCAATGTTTACTATTCTAGGCAACTGATCAACCATTTGTCCATCAGTCTCCAAAGGATGAGGGCTTGGCATTCTTGTAACCTGGGGTTCATTCTCAGGATCTTCACTTGGAACCTCATTTGAATTCATCTCACCCTAGGAACATAATTAAAGGGACCAGAAATTAACGAGTCAAAATCAAATCAAGCATCATCCCATCATGAGTAACTAACCATGCATTTCAGATCGCATTGCATTAAATTTTTCAATGTAGGACCATGTCTATTTTCGTCAATGACAACTACACTTCTAAAGCCCAGTCTCCAAATGATCAGGGATAATAAGACCGTAAGGCATTTAAAACCAGGGAACTTCCAAATTTGAGTAAACCTACTAGCAAAAGAAAATTGTTTTTCTACCAACCTTTCTATGAGAAAGTATTCAACCACTTCCAACTGATGGATTCTCCTATAATCAAGAGAAAGGAGTATGCAGAAACATAACTGGCAATACTATGCATTGCCCTACTATAAGACAGTCCAGCTTGCCCTACTATGTTTAATTGGTCAATAACTCAATACCAACAATTCCCTTCTTTATCCCCTATTTCTGAATAGAAGTTATACATCATAGTTCATAATATTCTCTTTGGACTGTTTTATGAGAACATAGCCGTAGGAACTATTGCAAGAAGGCTATTTTCCAGAAAGAATTATCACCATTTAATAGGAAATAATGGTTTAGGCTATTTTCCTATATGCTCCACCAGAAAAACACACAATTAGCCCAACATGCAGGTACCATGAGATATCATAACTTACATAGTATTCTTTCTGGCACTGTGCATTGTTCCCTTTCTCCAAGAGAAGCACTCTTTTCTTGATAAATTCTACCTGTCTTCTCTGCATATCTCTAAAATGATACATCGTAGAAGAGTCTTGATATGACTGTGGCTGGTTTGCAGCATCAGTGGTTCCCTGTGCAACATTAGCTCCTACATCAATTCCAGTACCATTTCCACTAGCATGGTTGCCAGGTGCTTCTGCATTAGCTGGATTTGCACCATTTTGTGCTTGTGTATTAGCTTGTCCAGGAACAGGTAGATTTATAAAGGGAAGATTCAACTCTTGACAGATAACTTCTTGAATCCTCAGGTCCTTATCATCAACAATAGCTTGCCATCTTCCATATCCATGCCTTAAGATCCACATAAGCAAGCAGTAAGTGGAGAATCAACACGCAAGGATCACTCTGCATGTACAATTACACTGAAAATCTCTGGAACAATGTCCCATGAACAATAAATAATAAGAGTGGCATAAGCCACTTTATAGGTAACATCCTGCTGCAAGCAGATTGGTTAAAACTAGGATATAGAAACATTGTGCAAGATTTTTTCCGCAGTGTGGACTGCCCAACTCAATCCAATCTACAACCGTTAAATTTGAGCCAAATTAGTCAACTCATTCTCAGCATAAATGACAATGTCGGCCCTTCAACTTCTAGAGCTAGATGCAGCACTAGGTTAAACCCCAAGGAACAACAACCCAATTTTGATATTTTCAAGAGAAACACATTCCAGGTCAGATTTATATATAAATACTGTCTGCTTCTGTTAAGATGTATCACCCTGAATTATTGCAAGCACACTTTAATTGGTTACTAACAACTGCACTGCTACTGCACTCATTCACACAGATAATCTGTGTATGTATGCATGTGTGTGAGTGTGAACCTAGTCAAATTGCTAATATTGACAGATGAAGCTATGATATGTAATGTTTTGCATCATGCAGACAAGCAAAGAACAATTATTAACAGAAGATGATATGCAAAGTATATAAAAGCAAACAATAATTGTAAATATCATGCAACAAATTAATACTTTAGTACGGCACGCAGTAATGTTAAATCATGTTCCTCCTTCCAAAATCTTCCACCCTTCAATCCAGGGTAGCGCAACAGGATGTCTTCTGCATAAAGTGGAGCACCAGGATTTTTTGATCCAAACTTCACCTATCATTCCGCAAAAATAAAAACATAAAAAATAAATAAACAAATCAAATTAGATGAAACGATGAAGTTTACCTTGAGAGGTTTAGGGAAGTGAAAGCTGAACTTCACTGGTGGAAAGTACATTTTATTTATAAAATACACAACTCTTTTTTTTTTAGTCCAATGTGAGGTATAGCATACATAGCATTCTTCTTTTTTAACTAGATAGATTTTTTTGGAATCACTCAAATTTCAATTGCATATGTTCACTTCATCCATTTATCTCAAATCTGCATGTAGGCTTTCCTAAATATAGTGTGTGTCCATGTGGCTTTTCACAACTCTTCCACATTTTTCTATAATATTATTTAAAAAATATAAAAGCTTGCGAGTAATAATTAACAAAGTGATGATTTCCTGTCAACAATTTAGCATGTTATGTTCCCAGACAATTTAGCATGTGAAAAGACTGTCCATATCGATTAGACCCTACTGCTTTATCAGTGATCTTAATTGACAGTCTAATAATACAACATGTCAAATTTCCTAGTATACTCATACTGATGAATTTTAATATTGTATGTATACAGAGTTTAACTGTAAGATAAAAGACATAATAAAAAAAATAAAGATAGAATATATCTAAAATACCTTTTGTATAACAATTAACATGAATAGAACTTGTGATTACAAACTTACTTTCTCCTGAATCAGAAGCAGAACTGCAATCCTAACAAGCACATCTGGTATTCTGAGTCCTTCTTTAGGAACACCATCTACAAGGAAGATCAGCAACAGTAAGATCTTTGTCAATAACAAGTATCAGCAACAGTATCATACTAAGAGTAGAAAATGAGAACATAGAACATAAAGGACAGATTGAATCACAGTAGTGCTATGGACCATCACCTGAAAACGTTGGGGAGTCAGTTATCTCTTCAGTAATGTGTTGCAAGAATAGTCTAGCATAACTGAATAAAAAAGATAGAACATATGTCAAAACACTATGTAGCCACACTTTAAAAAATAAAAAATCAAACATTTTATAAGATAATTACGTGCACCTATAATTTGTTTTGTGTTCATGGGTATGTATATGCATGAATGTATATATTACGTTGCAACATGTTTCTAATATAATATTTTACAGTTGCTGAGTTTCTGATTATATTAACTATTAATTTATGAATTATGATTACTTGTAGCACATAGCTGCACATAATGACCTGTTTGTTGTGTTAAATTGAGATGAATATGAGACCTGAGGTACATGTTGGCAATGTTAAAACAAAGCATAGAAAGACAAAACCGATAGCACTCAGATGCTAAGAATACCAAAGGAAAAGAAAATCTATCAAGAGATATCCATTTGCACCATTACCTGACACCATACATAATGATTAAGAATACAGCCTTTGCTATTAACTTCTATGATTTGAATAGC
The DNA here is from genome assembly GCF_963921425.1 of Dryas octopetala. NCBI lineage: Eukaryota > Viridiplantae > Streptophyta > Magnoliopsida > Rosales > Rosaceae > Dryas > Dryas octopetala. The sequence goes on from NC_141372.1 coordinate 2,201,834, forward strand.
ATAAAATTTCCAAAGATCATTGCTAGTGTTGAAATAGATATATGATTAAAGCTACAAAATATGGAAAACACATCCAATCTGTCTAGTATTTATCCATGTGTCCCACCGTATTCAATTAATGTGATTAAACATTTCAAATCGAGCACAAATGCCCTAATTAAGAGAAATAATAAAGAAAAGGTGCATCACATTGACACCCCTGGCATACACATAATACATCAGACAGTTATTGACAAGCTTACAAAACAAGAACACTAATTTCAATTGGGTCAATGGATATCTGAAAGTAGCACGTAAATATTCTAACAATCCTGAAGAACATGTGTACTGATTCTGGAAAGAAGACAAAGACAATATCACTATTAAATTTCAGTAACCTTTTTTAATAAATAAACTCAAAATGAATGCAAATATAGAGACATTACTCGTTTATTTCATCATAAGTCTTCTGCTTCATGCGTGATGTAAACTCCTTCCAGTCATATTTCCCAACCCCAAACCTGCAAAATTCCAGACATTGTTGTCAAAACAAAATTATACACAAGACAAATTGAAATGTAGACATACCCACTCTCACAAACATGGGCATGGAGAGAGAGAGGGGGAGAGAGAGAGAGAGAGAGAGAGAGAGGGGTTATGGGATAAATGTAACAACATATAATTACTGGCAATAAAAATAAAATTTTAAGAAAAGACCTCATCAAAATTTGTACAAACGCAGCCCTCTGATTTTGATTGAAGCCCAAAACTTTGAATGATCTTCCTTCTCCTTCCATCAGCGGAGGAGGCTCTGCACCGTCCACTGCAAAATATATCATTTCAAAGTAAAAATATGATCAGCAAGAGATGTCACCTAGTTATCATCAACTTATTGATACAATACCATGAAATTGAAAATATACCACGATTTTTCTTTCTAGTAGGCTTCCTTCCAGAAAGAGGTCCAGATGATGCTGTTTCACCATCCGTCATATCAGCTTCATAGTTATCATCCTCACCGTCAGAACTTACATCTTCCAAACCAGCAAGGTCATCATCTTCAACAGATACCATCTAAACAAATTCAAAAACTCAAGTTGATCCCACAGCACTTCCATATAGAATAAGATCTTTACACTATCTTATTTCTCAATAAAAGGAGTTAGATGTCTAATAGCATTATTTTGCCATAGATATGTAATAGCATGTTTAAAACTTAGAGCACAGATCAAATGAAGAATTTGTATTATTTTTCTTTAGAAAAAATAACACATATAAGAATATTATCATCCATAGATCAGTTAAGATCTTCAAAGAACAGAGCCTCATGATGCAAGCACACACAATCATACACCATTGCATTCAAAACAAAAACATAATATATATAAGGTGCCAAAATGCTTTATAATTATAACAGAGCAAGTGTAATGCAATACCTGCTTACGGCTTCTCTTTCCTTTGCCCAAAGCATTAAATTCTTCAACTTTATGCACTTCATATTTGTCTCTTAATAAATCTTCCCAGTAACTTGTTCTTTCCGAACTGTTTGCAGCAGGTCTACTGTCCATGGCAGCATTTTGTGCCTGTGGCGCCTCCTCTATTGCAGCCTCTGCTTCATCAATATATTCAAAATTTGCTACCTATAACACATGATGCTAGTTTAATGTAGTGAAAAAAATAACCCCATAAATCAGGAAACAGAGGCATGAGATAAGACGGTAAGAGATCATATGGCATGACTGCCTAGTGTCTACGAGTCAGGTTCATGGTACTGTTGCCCCATTTCAAACCAAGGGATTTTTAGAATCAGAAATTGCAACCCTGCATGACTAAACATGATGGAAACTGGAAAGATAATACCAAACTAAGCTTACAATTTATACAGACAGAAACTTATAACTCCGTTAATTACACAGACGAAAAACTCTTTCCTGTAAGTAAATGGAAAATTAAATTTCAGGAGAGGGAAAGCATTAAATAATACTGCAGGTACCGGGTACATCTCAACAAAGAGAATCACCACTCGAAAAGAAAAACCATTCTGATCAATATAATTTAATTTGAGCACACCTGCAACCCTTTTCTAACAGAGGTCTGATTTGAAAAGGAGAAAGAGGAAAACAGGGTATGACTCTCAATTTTCCTTTGTCCCTTACTTTCAAATATTTATAAAGAATGCTTGAGGTCTTAAATTCTCAAAATATGATAGATTTGAATTTTAATTCCTTAGATTTTCTATATCTTCATTCTTTGGTAAGCATTTAACTAATAAGATTTAATAATTTATTGCAAATCTAGGTCTACAAGGAAGGGAATTCATGAGATGCAACGAACAAAGAAGATAAAGAACGGGGGGGGGGGGGACTGTTACAAAATAAACATTGCTCAATCCCTATTGGTTCCAATTGCCATCAAGGTTAAATCCAATCATCTATAACCAATTGGCAATCCCCAAATATTTGTGTAAAGTCATCATGTGAACATCCATACGTCACTGAGGGACGATCAAAATTAGAACCATTACAAAAATTGAACATACATTTTGCCTTATAAAAATCAATCTAAATGCAAATACTCTAAAATTTACCCATAAAGAACCGAAGTCAACCAGTGTGTGTGTGCTAGAAAATGTGTAATTCACCCCTAAATAATAAGATATAGCTAATGTATATATCTTTATACTGCCACGAAAAGTAATAGTCTGCTACCATACACTAGTCCAAGCTCATCTAGAACAAGTCAACACTACATCAAAAGTAAAACAAATGGTACCTAATAGACTACCATGTCAAACCCGATGCCTATGAGCTCCGACCCCACTTCTTGGCAATGAGAAAAGGCCCAGGGCATCAATGAAATTATGTTATAACAACCAAACAACATATCAAGTATGCTGTTCAGGCAAGTAACCCTTATGAAATTCACCACCAGCATAATATGCATATAAAATATAACCTTAAAGACCTTTTATATTAATACAATAAAATCTCACCTTGAAGGCCTTCAAAAATCCATTTTCATCTTCCTCGTCCAACATAGTGTCATCATCCCCAGCTTGGTCACGATCAAGTAATCTATCAAAAAAGAAATAAAAATTTTGAACCCACATAGTTGAATGCTGTCAATCAAGTGAAACAGAGCTTGCTATAACAATTACCTATCTATGGCAGCATCGTCGTAATGAATTTGACGGGATTTTCCTGCTTCATCATTTTCGCCAGCAAATAATTCCTTCGATCCATACCTTATGATGTCATCTAGCTCTTCCTAAAATACAGTTAAAGTCAAACTTTGATCACATTTTCAGGGGAACATGATGTCTTTGCCCCTCTAAGTGCACTTACATTAAACTTCTATGAAAAGTAACTGCTAAGAAGAAACTTTAAAAGCAAAACTAATACACCTTAGGTAAACTAACAAATATCAAAAAGTTAATCAGGCAGACCAAATGCAACAAAATATGCTTCTCTTTTTCCTTTCAAATAAGTATGGCCCCCTTTTTTTTTGTTATGAGAGGAAAATGCATCGTATTGACCCTATCTGGTAATAGTTCTATCCTTTCATGTATGACACTCAGAACCATTTCATATGTAATGCTTCTAAACTCCCAACATTCTGAACCACAAAGCATGTCTTCCATATTGCTTACCCAGCATTCATAATTGCAAAAGTATGCCTAGAAAATGCGGTCATCCCATAACATTTCCCTTCCAATTTAGTCAATGTATATCATCCATCGTTAATAAAAACATTTCACTCTGTTAGCAACTTTTACTTCAACCTCTTTCCCCCTCACTGCCTCACCCCCAAGAGAGAAAAAATTGCTGTGATGCAGTAATAACGGATCTTAACTTTTTTTCCTCTTTCAAAATAAAAGTTGTTCACCATCAAATATACTTGATGGTTTTTAGCTTCAAAACTTCGAATTAAGCGTATATCTACAAATTATTGACCAAAATAACATATATCGCAAATTGGAATTTAATTCTTGTTTTTCAATTCAAACCTAATCAGTTTGCCTTCCAAAAGCTTTTTAATTACCAAATGATTCTACACATTTTCTTCCCCCCCTCCAAAATACAGCAAAATACATAAATTAATAATAACAAATATTTTAGTCTGCCCCTAGCCTAGCAAAAACCCAATCTTTCAAAGATATTTGCATACCTGGTTGATGTTTTGAGCCTTCAACCTTCCAACAACCAAATGCTCTAAGACCATTTTCTTCTTAGTCATTTCCATCATCCTTTCTTCAATGCTTCCTCTGGTTACTAGTCTATAAATCATTACCTGCAACCCCAAAACCATTGTGCACTTTAAGAGACTGCAACCTTTAACAATTTCATATTATTGAAGAATTGTTTTTGACCTTGTTAGTTTGCCCAAGTCGATGAGCTCTAGCCATAGCTTGTAGATCGGCATGAGGATTCCAATCACTGCAGACCAAAAATCTATTCCGTAAACACAGTTCCATAATACTACCTTTATATCTTCTTTCTTTTTTTTTTTTGTATGATTTCCCAGTTCCATGACTACCTCTTTTAATGATTTCACAAAGGTAAATTAAGAACAAATCTAAGCAGTAGAGTGTAAATATTTCACCTATCATATATGATCACTGTGTCAGCAGTCGCAAGGTTTATCCCCAATCCCCCAGCTCTAGTAGAAAGCAGAAAACAAAATCTGGAAGAATTTTTGGCATTAAATCGATCTATTCTTATCTGTCTCTCAGCTCCACCAACTTTTCCATCTATCCGTTCATACTGCCATTTCTGACATAAAAACGACATTTAAAATATCAATTATTTCATTCTGAAAAGTAGAAGCTATTATAGAAGAATGTACACGAACATCAAAATGCATCTATACTTTGTAAGTACAATAGTCTTCTAGCAAATCCAACATATGCTGAAATTGTGAATATATGAGAACTCTATGCCCTTGGTCCTTGAGCTTCACCATCATCTTGTCCAATAATTGCAATTTCCCAGAAGACTCCACTAGCTGTCTGTCAAATAGTAAAAGAAAAATGGAACCAGGTACCTCAGGAACTCAATGCAGAACTCACAATGCCTAATGCTTATTTCAAAGAGTAATATTCTATAAATCAAAATAATCGAGAGACTCCTTTCAACACGAGAATAAGACTAAAAAACTCTATCACAGCTTTTTGAAATTAAATCATCATAATAAATCACTAACTCGATGCAGAAGAGACCAGTGTTTCTGATAGATAGCATAAATGATGATATCGAAGATTAAGAAAGACATAAAATTACTTGTAAGCTTCATTTGCATCTTCTATATCAGGTTCCACCCCCTCCAACATATAAGGATGACAACAAAGCTTGCGTAATTCCATGACCACATTGATAAGAGATATCTGGTATTCAACCACAATATTTTGTTAGGCTAAAACGGAAAGAAAAAAAGTTTAATGTCACTGAAGCATGCAAACTTACCTGTGCACCACCACGGCGAGTTAGTATCTGATAGTTACGAGTCAGAATTGCTTTGTAATATTCTTTCTGCTTGCTACTTAAGTCAACCCGTAACATAAGTTCCTTTTTAGGAGGTAGTTCCTTCATGACATCTTTTTTCACTCCTGCAATACCATTATCACTTGCACACATTTTCATCAAATTTTTTTATTTAGAACGGTCAATATATAAATTAAAAATAATCCCCTATTTGACTGGAAAAGCAAAACAATTGACATGAAAAGTAGAACATAGAGTAATTAAACTTGAACAGAGTAATGACCCAAAGTAACCACCATATTCATTGAATTTTAAACCTCTGGACGAAAGAAACAGGAACAAAACAAGCAACCAAAACAGGAAATAAGGTAGCCAAGAGTTCAACAGGTAAGAAAACTTATTAGCATCAGTGATAAAACCTTTCAAACCTAAAACAGAAGAAATGATAGTAATCAATACCTTTCTAGAACTTCAAAATTCAGAACTAATAACTTAAAGAAGACCATACTTATTGTCAGCTGTGATGATTCAAATCAGTTGGGAGTATGAATTGGTTCAGTTTAAAAAATAAAAAAGCCTCAAAATCTACCTCTCTAAAATGGGCCCAAAATTCACACACAGTGCAATTTTTTATTTTCTCAACCACATAAAAAAAGAGTTCCAAAATTCAAGTCACAGAAAAAAATAATAATAATAACATAAAAAATTGGCATGCCAAAAATTTGAAAATTAGTCTGGACATCTGCAGAAAACAAAAAATTAATTCAAATAGCTAAGCAAGCATAATGTATAACTTTAAGTAATAAACCTATTAAGAAATCAGATATCCAAATTGTATTAGTAATATAAAAATTAATTCAAGTACAATTCTATTGCTTGAAAGAGTTTTAAGATTTATACTTCTAAGAAGATGGGGAGCCAACATTTTGTGAAGCCTTGAAATCTGCTCTTCTTGATTAATATCCTTAAACTCTTCCTGAAACTCATCTAGACTTCCAAACTGCAAGTATTCACATCAAATAATAAGAAAATTTAATTTCCAAATAGCTATATTCAATTCCTTAAAGTTGATGTTATACTAACCTTCCCAGCATCAAGGAAGTGCATAAGCATAAAGAGCTCGTCCAGATTGTTCTGAAATTGTAGCACACAAGTGACCCAAAGTTTGAAATAGATAACCTCAGTGTATGCATCCAGTGTATGTATGTTAGCAAAATCTTTAAAACACACACGCGTGCACACACACACACAATCTGGCCATTATTTGTGATACCCAGAGAACCCTAATGAACAAGAACGGTATAAAACTGACAAAGGAATGAGACCTTCTTTACACAAACAAAAACTGTGCAAAACCCAACCAAAATTGGTCAATTTTTCAACATAAGCAAAAAAAAATGCATAGCACTAGGCAAACTCATAACAAACCTGAAGAGGAGTTCCAGTCAGAAGCACACGATGATTACTCCAATACTGCTGTAATGACGAAAATAATTTTGAATCCTTATTTTTCAGACGATGGCCTTCATCAACAATCTACATATGGAGGTCAGCATTAGGCAGAAATCAAATATTCAGGACTAACAATGTACAGATTAAGCCACAGAATGTTACCATACACTCCCACTTTATCGGTTTCAGTGATGTTGAGTCCAAGTTGATCATCTCATACGATGTCAGAAGGACATCAAATTTGATCCTATCTTGCTTGTTTTCACTAACAATTTGACCAGATTTCTTTTTCTTAATCTTCTTGTGATTTTTGGGAAAGTAAAATTCATATTCCCGTATGACAGAACGGGCTTGGGAAGAGCCAACATACATAACCTGGACCAAGTGAACTTCCATTCAGAACCACATTTATTGACCAATGATTATAAACAATATAGATATTTAGTATACATACAACATTCATGTGAGGTGCCCATGTTGCAAATTCCCTTTCCCAATTCCGCAATGTTGAAAGTGGGGCCACCACTAGATGTGGATAGACTTTTTCTTCAAAGAGAGATGCTAAAAAAGCTATGCTTTGTATAGTTTTGCCTGCAACCAAATAAAACCCAAACTGTCGGTAAAATCAACCATCAGGAACAAGAGGAAATAAACTTCTAGGATAAATAAAGACTGACCAAGTCCCATCTCGTCTGCAAGTATCACATGAGTTTGTTTGGACCAGGAGAAGCGTAAGAAGTTCAACCCTTCAAGCTGATATGGGTGCAGTGTGCCTTTAATTACACCAAAAATCACTCAGGCTACACAGGAAGAGACAAGCATACCAGATTGTAGAATATACATAGCAGATTAGTACCTCCAGAAAGAAATTCAGGACTGTGTTCATACTGTTGAAACTCTTTCTGCTTCTTTTTTGATTCAAAAGCATCTCTAAGACTGCTCTTCTGCTTACTAGACAACAGTCTGTGAGACCTAGACTGAATTCTATTGAATCTCTCTATTTCCGGCTGAAATGCAGATATGTCGGATTCCGACTCCCAATAGCACTCATCGTACGAAAGTTCCTTCCACTTTACTAGATACTCTTTTTCATCATCTTCTTCCCTGCGGCATCCAACAAGTAGTATTGCATCTACCACTTAAATTCCAAAACATGCTCAAAAGCAGAACAATAGATGTTATTAATGGAAAACAAAAAAAAAAATCGGTAGCAGACTCATTTGAAACTCAATGAGAAACAACAACTGAAGCTTGAGGTTTTCTCATTAACCAGTAATTGATGTTATATTTCACATTCCACGTTGAGGTTCTCTTTAACCTTCTCATATTAATTCAAATTTCAGAAAACTGAAGCTTACAGACATTTGGTTCAGAAAACAAAACCAAAATACAAATTATATGGTAGTCAATAATGACAAAAGAAGTTTCAAATGGGTAAACCTGCACGCAAGAATTCGATCAACAGTTGTCCATTCAGGTCGAATAGCTACAAAATCATCCTCAGAATGACTTGAAGCCGTTTGTTTGTGGAAGTTGTTAACTTTGGTCTTTAAGCGTGGATGTCCCTTAAACGCTTTCAAGAATTCTTTCTCTGGGACCCTGAGGGAAAATACATGGAGTAGGGTAAATGGAAACTCTCAAACTGACAAAGATTCGGGAAAAAGTTAAGTAAAACTAGCTTACTACCAAAAGGGGAAAGAAAATTAGCCAAAATAGAAAAGGAGTAAGGACAACTAGAAAGCATTAGGACAGGTTTCCAGTGAAATAATTTTTTTGTAAGCCATTTTTCTTAAAGAGAGTATAAGAGTTCAAACAAGCAGATTTAGCCAGTACGGATAGGCATAATAAGCCGAAACCATTAACAAAGAAATCACCATGTGCAGTGTAAATAGGAAAGCCCCTTCCACTTCACCAGATACTGTTTTACAAAAATTTGTTTTGACCCTAGCTTTGAGGCATCACTATCCTCAGCTACTGTGGGACGCATTTCGCAGTCCAAAATTTTTTCAATATCATTAAGAGGACTGACCTGCAAACAAAGAAAAATTTAATCCTCAGCTGTTACCAAAGCATATGATCTGTAACTAGTTTAATTGAAGCAAAAATGAGTTTAAACAAGGAACCATACGCATTCGGGGCATCTCCAGATTCCAGGGAGAGGAGCTCTCAATGGTGGAAGTAAACACTTAGAATGATATGCGTAGCTACATGTTTCACATGACAGAAGATTCCCACTTTCACCACAGGCTTGACATGAATCTTCTTTCTATTAACCCCCCAAAAAAAAAGTATAAGCAAAGTTACTTTTATGGAAGTTCTAATTAGAAAAGAAGCATAGCAATACAACAGTTTTGAAAGAGTGACACCAATCACCCAAAATAAAAAACAATAATTCCTTGAAAAAATATGATAAGCATATTAGAAAGTAATATTTTCCTTTCAAATCTCCAAATTAAAATATGACTTCCATCATTTTCCAAATATCTTAAGTTCAAAATTCATCAGGCCAGGACAGCAATTTTTTGTATAAATTAAAATTGAACACATGATAATTTGGTCTTCCCAGTCCAAGTTAAGCAGTAACGGAGACAAAAAGATTTCAATTAACAGCAGACATAAAATACAGAGTTCATTTAGGATGAAAGAAAATTTCTGAATCTTTTTTTTCTTTTTCTTCTGGTATCACAAATGGTCATGATTCTCACCAAAAAAAATGATACAAGATGAACCCGTAAGTCCCACGCTGCAAGAACTCTAAGCCATTATCCATATGTTGATTATCCATTTTCTAAAGCTTCCAAATCTAGTGACCAATACTGGACAAGCCACTACTGACTAAGAACCTCAGTTCACTTTTTTTTATAAAAGTTCCCTTTTTTCCTGAAAATATTTCATTACATCATTTGTAAAATGTATCTTCAGTAGAAGTCTGCTGACATATTCTTCTCAAAAACCTAAGTCTGCCTTCATATTTATTCAAATTATTTGTTGCAATTAGCTATTCAGCATCATGCACAAACGATGACTGATGAAAAAAGTGAACAAGATCCCATAGAAAGAGTCACAATTAGTGGAAAGGTTGAAGAAACAAGGAAAAAGTTCAAAAAATGAGTAAACAAACCGTGTCGCTCCTAACAATCTTTTCAAACTTTTCCTGAGCTGTCCCAGGTTTCCCAGCCACGAAATCAGCATCATCATCTGACTCATCGATATGGTATATCGGCTTTCGGTCAGACCGAACCCTAAGTCTCTCGACCAAGCTACTCATATTCTGCAAGGGGAAGGAGGGGAGATATAGAATCAGCACTGGTGATACATGAGGAACTATGAAAGAACTCTTACTGGCTTATTTAAGAAATTCTACATTAAATGCTCTAACAAACTGAGATTTCTACACATTAAACACAGTGATCAGCTCTTTATCATTAATTAGAGAGTTTTCTAAACCCATCTATTTCACAACATTTTCTTGTCTTGAAATCTCTACTTATTTAGTTATTTTATCTCCAGTTCTGTTTTTAACTTATTTTTTGAGATTGATACACCTTAAAATATTAGTTTCTGGTACTCTCTCTAAGTACTTGAGCTATGTCTGTTTCATTCACTTCTGGAGATAGGTTATCTCTTCTTATAAAACATATATATATATATATATTATATCATATGCACTATAAACTAAATTTACGTGAGCAGAATATGAAGAATCTGAAAAATTAATAGAAGTCTTGCCAAATGATCAACTACATTTAGTTAGGTGCTATTATGTTTAACTGAAATGGAAATATATTAATTCTCATGAACTAAACATATTAATCTTTATGTAGAATATTAATTAAATACTAGGCCCATCCCTATAATTTTACAATAAATAAATTACTACTACCCGCCCATCTTATTATAAGTGGTTATTATGGAAAATAATGGGATTATTTAACGCAAAAGAAATCTACTGCTATAAATGGTGGAAGAGAATTAAGTATAAATGGATACAAGCATACATAGATACATTGTATGTACGTACGTACGTACGGGTACAGTTATGCAGACAACTATAGAGTTACACAAATGCATACAAGCACATATGCATGCATAGAATATCACAATCAATTAATCAAGAACATTCAAACAATTCAAAATTTGTTCTCTTTTTTTTTGGCAGTATATGCTAGCAAGAAAATCAAGAGAACTCCTCATTTATATCAATGGTGTCATTTTTTTATAAGAACCAGCATATATAAACATTTTGCATTCGGTATAATCACACAATTCACAACACCTAAATTCTCATATTGCTTACCAACATTATATAGATATTTTGCATTCAGTATAATCACACAATTCATAACAGCTAAATTCTCAAATTTCTTACACAATAATAAAGAAATACGTGTAAGAAATAAATTATAACAGCTGAAAATTTATGTTTCCCACATTGAACACACAAAGCAACAGCACACAACACACTCATAAGCCTAGTACCGAAAAGACCCACATGAGAATTCTCGTAGAGAAAGCAATATATAGTGAAAAAAACACAACACCCATTTGTCAAAAGAGCATAATAGTCCTTCCAGACTGAGAATTCACAAACCATTTGAAGGGTTCCTTATACAGAAATTTTAGAATTCACCCACCATTTCTTGTTTAGGAGTTAGTGAAGTGCTGTGTGTTAGGCAAGAAATAAAAATATGCTAACCGTACCAGAATGTTAAGGAAAGAGAACAAGGTACCGGAGTTTTATGGATCTGGGGGTCCAAGTGTTTCGAAAGTGTGCCTGAAAGCCCTGAACCCAAAAACCCGAACTTGGAGCGAGGGAGAGAAATGAAAAAACAATAAACAAAGGCGGTGTAGAGAGAGGGAGAGAAATAGAGGACACTGATAATCTCACCCAAACACTAGAGGATTAAGCGTAATTAGCTGTTTACTTTTCTTTTTACTGGAGGGCTTTATATAGCTTTAATCCTGGTTTGCATGGAAATATTAGGGTTTACTAGGGACCTTAAGGTATTTTCGTGTGACTCAGTAGGGGCACTATGGTCTTTTGAGTTGACGTTCAGACAGGCATTGGCCGGTCAATGATAGTACGACCGATCGATTACATGGTGAGGTTTTGAGATTTACTTTTGGTTTTGGGGATTAAAATATAATTTCGTCAAAGCACAGGGTTGTGCCATTATGGTCATGAGACTCATGATACATATATTTTACGAACCATGGGTTCCTCTTGTAATAATCGTAAAATTTTGTGAAGAACATTTTATAGGTTTTTCTTTATTCTTTGTTGATTTTATTATATTGTCAAATTACCATGAAAATATACATTGTTAGGGTAAGAGAATATTTTTTGCCATTTCACATTTTATTTATTTATTTTATGAACGCTACGTTAAGTAACTTAATTTAGAAAAAAAATATCGTGTTTGCAATTAGTATTTAAATACTTTTGGTGAAGATAATAAATTTGTACTCCGATCAATGTGCAAAATTAAAGACATGATTTTGTCTTGTTCGAATCATTAACTCTTAATTTGTCAACAAGGCGGCGCCGACTTTGAGTTAGAAAATATTATCTGATGTGAATCATACAATACATTACATTTTCATGAACACGTGCTATTACTTATATCACATGAGAAATAGACAATATTTCATACAACGTGTCTAGTGTAAAGAGTGTTATACTTCTACGTCATCACATGGCACGGGTTGCACATGTACGATATAATACAATTTACACGTGTATGCTTTTTATCAATAATTACAAATTACTTTAAATGATTTTAAAATTGCGTGAGATAAAAAAAAGACAAAATAGTATATTTATCAAGTTTGTTTATCCATCTTGCATGTTTGGATACAAATTGCTTGAATAACTTATTTTCTACAAAGATAATTTATCAACATGTCAACAAGAAAAAAAAAAAAGTATAATAGGAGTATATGTCCAATAAAAAGCATATATAATGGATAAATAAAATTAACTTAAACTTTTTGTACCATTTTGCAAATATCCTAAAATTGTCGGTGTCATTTCAAATTGTGCATAAAAATTAAGGCTTTGTATGGTAACTAAAAAGGACGACCAAGTTCAAAGCTTGCATGGAAGAAAGATGGCAAGCTCATAAATTCATAATGGATTTCTTGGTTTATACGGGTGGATGCAATGCCCAGATATGATTTTGATGAGCTTTCTTATTTGATAATGACCAGTTAGGCAATTCCATATTTTGCCCAGATGCAATAATAATGATTCACAATCCAATTTTTCAATGGACATTTATTTTTTGAATCCTAATTGAGAGTAGAAAATCTGGAACGTATCTAAGTTGATTATGTATGCCAATTTTTAAATGTTAGTTTCCATAAATAACCCCATACATGGATTCCATTCTAAAATAATAATAATAATAATAATTTTGCTTTCTCACCAAACGTTTTAAGGAAAATGACAATTATCTCCTTAAAACGGAAAAAAAAAATGACAAATAAAATTTGAACTCAAGTAGACTCGTAAAATGGCGTTTTAAAAGTCTCAGCGAGAATAAGACTGACAAGTGTTAGATTACCTTATTACATGATAAACATGTGTATATCATGCATAACCCCAAGACATTTCACCCTTGACCAATTGATTTATCAGTTATTCACGTTTTCAACAAAACTTTTTTTTGTTAAAGAAAAAAAAAAAACTCTTAACTATAGTCAAAAATCTTTATTGAGAATAAGACGAATGAAGTGTTAAACTGCCTTATTGCATGATAAACACGTGTATAACATGCATATAATACAACTTTTTCTTTATATATTTGTATTATTCCTCTTAAATAACTTCAGGACATGGCTCTCTAATGTATTATTTTGGAATGTTATTTATTTATAAAGGAAATATAAAAAAACTTCAAAACATTTTGCTATCAATGACTAACTGTTTCATCACTTGCTAGATTACATGGCAAACGTGCAGCTTCTATTCTTTCAATATTCATATTTTACCTTAAATAAAAGTATTGTTTCCCGTAAATACCCTAAGACATTTCTCTAATGACCAATTGATCTATCAATTTTTTCAACAAATATCTAAAAAAAATAAAAATTGCCCTCTTAAACATAAAGTCATAAACAAAGAAAGACAAGCGGAGTATGAACTTGGTTGACTTTAAAAATGATGGTTTGAGACCTTTGTTGAGGATAAGACGGAAAAGTGTTAGATTATATTAGTATATAGTAAACATGTGTATAACATTTATATACTACAATTTTTTTCTTTCAATATTTGTATTTTCGTATATGAGGATATGTGTATTTCTTAGGGAAGAAAATGGTAAATATGCGTATTTCTAAGATAAACGGAACAAATAAATACTTAACCAAAAAAAAAACTATTTTCTAGTAAAACCCATAACCTTCGACTCATACAATCAATCATAAACTATTTTGCTCTGAATTATTATTATTATTTTTTAAAAACAATCCGAGATGGGGCCCACACCGACCCTATAAAAAAGCCCACGTTCGAGAAAACATTTAATCAGATAAAAAAGCCCACGTAAAAAATGTCGGACCGAAATAATAACTAAAAAAAGCCCATGTCAGACCCAAAGATAAGTGAAAACTGATGGTGAAAAAATGCGGTGAGCGTGGATCGAACACGCGACCTTCAGATCTTCAGTCTGACGCTCTCCCAACTGAGCTATCCCCGCAACTGCTATATGAAATGCAAATACTTATCTATAAATGCATGGTTTTGAAAAGCTAAAACCTAAATAAATGTAATAGTTTTGAGCATGCTAATCTAGAAATTATTTAATGCCAAACCAAATCCAAACCCCTTTTTTATCATAAAGTAGTTGAAGAGATTCCATTATTCCAATGGGGAAGGGCTGGTTCATGACTTTTCCATAAGTTTGGAGTTCCCTAATAACTCTTTCTTGTAAACAAACCAAAATGCCCATCCTGTAGAAGCAAAATCATTTATTTTTTCTCTTAAAAAAACTCTTATGTACGATTTAAAAACACACATCATAAACCCAGCTGCTCTACATAGATTTGGGTTTTTGACTATATAAACGTTACATAAATTACATGATCCCTCCATCTGAAATTAAACATCTATACGGAATTGAGATTTGAGAGTTGAGAGTCTTGAGAATTCATATCGTGCCTAATTAGCTCAAAAATCCAACTAAATGAGAGATGTAAAAGTCTTGCGCCAAAGAAGCCTTACTCAATCATACAACTAAATTGAACAAGACCGAGATAACATCTAAGCCTTTATATAATCAAGCAAGAATGAAAAACAAGAAAAGAGAATCGTAGAACAAAAGGCAAGCACAGTTGCAAGTACGAGGAGACTGCTGAAAAAGAAAAATGCTTTCTAATTATAAGCCTTTTATGCAGGTACCCAATGAAAAGCCTCAGCAACACCAAAAATCACTTGCTCAACCGATTTGATGACAACATAAATGAGATCAATTACCACAGCAAATGAGCAAATTACAAGGAATGGCAGAAGTTGATAATCAAATATACTTATACATATGATACTCACAATGAAAATGTCTCCAAAAGCTGCCAAAGAAGCATATGTTCATACATATAAAAATTAGCAGAATCAAGTTCAACAGATATAATCACTGAAATGCGCATAGGCATGGCCGAAATATAATCACTGCCGAGCAGATAACGGGTTTATAAACAATAACTGAAGAAACACCAAGACATACAAGATAAAAGGAAAAGGCAGAATTATCATTTCCTATCGAGGAGAACAATCAGTTTTAGCTCTTCCTTTTGCCTTTTTTTTGGGAACCTAAAAATTACAAAACTTCGCATTCATCAAATGCTAAAGCATCCACCAATCAAAAGCCACATACTTATTGCTTGGCGATGATATAGACTCAAGAACAAGACAGAAATAACAGCACAGCCAAAAAGAATAAGCATATTGCCATTACAGTGAGTGCAAAACTTTAGATAGCATACTATTTTACAGAAAAAATCACTTCCATTTTTCCTAAAGCAACTCTTCTTTCAAAGGCATGGAAAGTACTTTCACAAATCTAAACTAAATGTCCTAAGCTACTGTGTGCAGCAAGCAACCTGACTGCTTTCGTTTGATAAAAAGGCAACAGATTAATTGATATAACCTTCCACTGTGTAAAAAGATGTATCAAGTATACAAAGTGCATGTCATGGGGTGAATAGTCTTCAGGATGAATGGTTGGAGTTGAATGCGGTGGTGATCACCGGGTAAGCCTCCCTTACAAAGCAATAAGTCCTTTGAAGCAACTATGCAATAAACAGGCCTTCTATTCCCCATATACGTGAGAAAACTCTCAAAATTGGTAAAGAGTAGTAATTCATATCAAAGAATAACTATCTACCTATCTGTTCAGAGGCTCTAATTGAACTTCCATTCTTCCTGATGTTTGTGATTCTTTCTCTGCAAGGGTTCCAGTCGGGCTCAACAGATCAAGAGAGTCATCTTCCTCAAGGTTCCCCAGCACCCAACTGCCTCTTCCAAAACTTCTCTCTCTCCTTTGTTGTTTTTCACGATATTCCAAATACATAACTATCAATGCAACAATCAAGAACCAAACTATTAATGCCCAATTAAGTCCATGAACATTTTCGCCACCATATCTATCTCCTAAATGCTTCATTCCAGTGAAAAGTGCTGCAATACCTACAACAATGGCAGATCTGCCCCCAATCACATGAACGTACTCCCAAAGAAGCCTTTTGGGGGAGGGGGAAACCTCCTCCCCATTAGCCGATTTCTTAGGCCTTAGGTATGCATTCACTGGTTGCATACAAGCCAAAAATATTGCAGCAATTCCAAACTTAACATGTAATGAGCTGACATAGAAGCCCCGAAGCTCAGCAACAGCAAAAAGAAGGGCAAGTAGGACGACTGCCAAACCTGAGTACTGCAAGTAAACATGTATCTGGTACCACCCATCACCCTTAATATGTTTTAAGTATCTAGCCGCCATTACTCCAGCAGGAAGCAAGATACCCCAAGCGAGAAACATCATGAATCCATGTACAGCTAGTACTGGCTGTAAATCCTGCTCCGCTTCTGCAGAACCCCGCTTAAGCAGCACCCTAATAGGCCTACTACTTGTAACGAAATGCATATTTCTATCAGTAAGATGATCATCTGTCCACGTAGCACCCATTGCCCAAATAACTTTAAGAGGAGTAGTGGCATCAATTATGTTTTTACACTCCGGTCTATCACTCTTGCCACATGATGGTTTCAAGGGACGCGTAAATTCGAATGTAATGATACCATTTTCTGACTTGCACCTCACATATGTCAAATTCTCATTTGTTGGATGCACATTCGAGGCATCCTTGCCATCAATCCAGTAAGTGTTCACCCGCCCTTTGCCAATATTATCAATCCAACCCACATAGGCATAGCTATTTTCCATTCCCCTGCCAAATCCTATTGCCAAAAAACCACTTTTCTTCTCAGCACGAGCTGCAATAGATATTTTATCCCCTGACAACGTCCAAAAGAAGGTCACTTGCTGATCATCCAAAACAACACTGTTATTATACATATCTGGCAAACCCCCATCAACCACCTCCACTCTCCAACCCATTTTCTGATCATAGAGAGATTGATAGAATACTTGGTCAGGGGTATTCCTGTTAGGGGCCCAAACTAATTCTGTCGGACTGGCTTGAACTCCTTGAGCTTCCTGCCCTCCTGCATAAATAGTCTCAGTCACATTCCTCTGTGTAGCATTCCCACCAAGCAGGTCCGAAGTAATGTAGAGCGCAACATTATGCCCAGCTTGTATCGAAAACTTGACCGGCACCCCTCTTTCCACTCTCAATACTGGGGCCTCTTTCTTGTTAATGTAAAGAACCTTTGAAGGGTTTGGAGGGTTGGGATAATGCACAGCTGGGCCAGAAGTAACCACAAGTGGGGCCTTTGCATCCGCAATAATGAGAGGCTGATCCTCCTTGTCTTCTGGATCCAAAGGACCTAAACAGTCATTCACATTCTCAGAAACATTCAGCACCAAATGCCCAAAAACCACATTCTGGGGTCCCCCATGATTCTGGGGAAGATAGTAAGGCTGAAGAGTATCTGGTGGCCTTAGCGGTCCCACAGCCCAAATGACATTCATTTTCTCTGTATGATTCACCGGAAAATCATACTTCTTATCGACTGGTTTCAATGGCCTCTGATACCTAATAAACGACACCGCATCCCTCCTCTGCCCGTAAACCAATCTGGTATTGTTCACCGAGCCATTCGGGCCCGACCCTTCGTATCTTGTATCGGGGCAAACCCCTTTCACTGAACCATCCTTGTATATCGTACACTCACTGTAACTTGTGATGAAAAAATCATTCACAAATGGCATTCCGTCCTCTTTAAACCCGGTGACGCCCACATCAGCTCCGAGCATGAGCTCGGAAGTTGAATTCGGGTGGGCCCACCCGAAAGCCATGTAATTCGTAGTCCCAGTGGCAGCCTCCAACCCAATATCAATCACATTCTCGTCAGCACTCAATGTCCATCTCACCCTATAGTTCTTCGACAAAACCTTACAATTCTCCAACATGGTCGGCTCCGTATGAACCCGGGTACGGGTCCCATTCCCCGAATCGGCGGCACTCGAGGGCAACGGTGAAGGAGCGAAATCGGAGCCACCCGACGAAGACCCGTTTTTTAAATCCCCGAGCACGACGTGTCCAAAGTCGGAGGCGGTGGGGCGGTCCCACACAGCAAGAACTTGGATCCGATCCCAGGTGACATTTTTCTTCAAACGCACAATAAAGCTCGCACTTTTGTACGTCTCGTTGAGTTTGTGGTCGGAGACTACGAAGCCGGCGGTGAGGTTGCCGAAATCAGAGGCATTTGCGGCCCACCAGTGCACATCGGAGCCGGAGAGCATGTCGAAATCGGAAACCCTAAATGAGCAATCGTCGATTATTTTAATGGAGCCTCTCAGCTGGTGTTGGAGCATTTTGAATTCGGTTTCATAGTTGACAAGAGGACTGGTTTTGGGGCAATTGGAACCCGGATCGGCATATAATAATGTGAGGAAGAGGTTGAAGAGAAACCCTAGGAAGATGGGTTTGCGAGGCATGAGGGTACTAGATCCGGATCTGATCGGATCTTTGCTTTGCGTGTGTTTGGATCCGAATCACTGGTTCTATGAAATATGAATAATTCAGAGATTAGAGAGAGAGAGAGAGGGCGGAGATAATGATAAAATCACCTGGTGCTGGTCGGAGAAAGCAGAGGTGAGGTGAGGTTGGCCGTCGATGTGTCGTTGGTGTGAAACTTGGTAAAGAGGAGTAAAGAGAGATGAATATGGGGTGACTCGGGTGGGAAAATGAGCTCGACGTGCGTGGCAAGCTGGGAGTGGCACTTTCTCAAAAGTTGTTCGCCACGTTCTCCCACTCTGGCTCGATTGGGAATTTGGAGGAACAATTTTTTTTTTAATTTTTATATTATTGTTGGGAATTTTTGGGAGGAACAATTTCATTGTAGATCCAAAACCATAACCCAAATGAAGTGACAGGTGTTTCTCACTTTCTCTCTTCGCTAATACTCAATGGACGGGGGCACATCATCTTTTCATGCCTATTTCTTTCATTTTTTTTTTTATTTTGTATTTACGGCATTATGTAAAAAGAAAAAAAAATAGTCTTGTTTTATACCGACATTATTATTTTAATAAAAAAAAAAAAAAGAATCCTAGTAACTCTCGAGCTCTTCGAAGTTGAGATGCCAATATTGAAACCTTTTCGCATGATGTTACTGTGGGCAAAACAGCCAGCCCATGCCCATATCATTTAATCGATAACACCGCACAACGTAAGACCAGATAGACTCAATTGAAACGAGGCAATCGACAAGAAAATACAACCGATTGGCTCAAAGGAAAGGGCTGAGAACAACAAATTGGACAATAATTCCATAAACAACAATACCAGTCCTACACATTCATTCTGATGTTAATTAGGTTTTGCACTTGCACTGATAACAACAGCTTCTTCAACATCTATTACATGCACCAACATTTTGAGAGAATGAGTTCTGCTGGCTCCTACAACTTGGACAGCCAGAATGTTACAGCCAAGTAATACAATTTAGAACACTGCAATAATTTAGAAGACTAAAAACTTAAATCCCACAGGATACCGAGAATTCATGTGGTCCACCTCACACATATGGGATTCTTGTTTAAGAATGATGATGAATCGAACCTTGTTATATACTGTATGCACTTTGGCATATGGTTTTAGAAGTGATAGCTGCTACTCTGCAAGCTTCCTCCCATTCCTGCACACTGTCGCTACTCTATCCAAACTTCATAATTTTGGAAACATGATCCACGGCGATCGCCCTTTCAAAGTTAGTTTAAAATTTTGTGACAAATGGAATTGTAAGCAAGGACTTGGCATAAGACATTAACACTAAACAAAATGCCATGCATGAAGGGAAATGACATGATATAGGAATTTTGAGCACATGAAAGGAAAAGTCTCCCACTACAAAACTGTATCATTGTTTTTTACAATAATCAAATAACAATATGAAGTTCGATAAACAACCAACAATCAAATTAAGTAGCACCTCTAAATGGTACTAGATAAGCAATCAAATAACCACAAATTCTAGAGACAGAACAAGAATGCATCAAACCTACTCCCAAGATAGAACTAAATGATGATACTGTTGAGAATGAAGAGAAAGAGCCCCAAATTCGGTTCAGTGGGGAAGAAAACTCATTAAAAGGAAATTTCATGAACTTTTATTGAAACACTAACTGCAATAATGTACAAGAAAATCAAAGCTACATAACCAGTCAAGGCTTCAGTTACAAGCAAGCAAAGAAGAAAAGTTAAAACTAAAACAACAATTCTTTTGCGAAAGTGTACAAAGAAAACTACATGTCTCACACTCGAATAGTCTACAAATATTCATCAATCTTTTTGACAATTATTATTTTTTTTTTTTCAATTAGTACTCTGTCCATTCTCAACACCAAGACCATACAAAACACCTGCATATTTCTGGGCAGAGCCACTAAAAAAGGTATCCCTCAATTTCCTAAATGTACTTGATGTAAGCAAACTATCAGAGCCTGCTTGATGGCACACACCAATTCTTTCCACATCCAACAATTCTGCAAGCTTGTTCAACCCACCATGGAGGCTGTTGCAAAACTTCATCAAGTGCTTGATGTCATACACCACCGGGAAGTAGATCTTGATCAAATCAAAGAAACCCACTTGGCTGTCAGGCAAAGCCCGACAAGTCAACAGCTTAAGCAAGTATCCAAAATCATACCCACTATGGAAGGTAACCCAATGCACTTCCTCATTCAAAACAACCCCTGAAGACATCAAAAGCTCACCAAACCGATTCACATCAATACCCTTCTCACTGTTCTTCTTAAAGTCAATCCCACATTGACGCAATACCTCGATCGAATCGCTGGCGAAAATGTCTTCACTCACGTTGAACTCGCGAAAATTGAATTGCCAAAAGAAAAAGCTGTCAGTCCCACAGGCAGGAAGATTCCCATTCTCGTCAGAGAAAGTGAGACCCAACTGAATCAATTTCAACATATCAACATTGTCTTTCAGGGTCTGGTAGTTATAATCATTGATGTTCTTAAAGCCCCCAACCGGGCGAAGAACCACACCGGGGAACTCAGTGTCCATTGCAACATAGTTATACTTGTCAACAATCTCACGGATTATACGAAACTCTTCTTCAAGATTATCATTCCACACCTCTCGGACTTGAATCGAACCCCCTTTCGGTAAAATCGACATTTCCAATTTACCAAATCAAGAAACAGAACGACAAATACTATAAAACCCAGATCTGTAAACAAAGCCTAAGCGTTCAAGACCCCCAAAAACAAAAAGAAAACTGCAACTTGGTTCAGTTCCAAAACGTCAAATTGACAAACTTTTTCCCGCTCTAACCAGATCTAGAACAAGCCCAACAGCACACAAATAAAGGATCAAGAAGCAGTGAGAACCTCAGAACCTGAGAACTGGATCTTCGGGATTGGGTCCCCAAAACGACAGCGACTCGGGGAATCCACTAAGATCTGAAACAAATCGAGTAAAGAAAACATAAATCAACGACGATTAACAAGAGTATTCAAGCAAGGTACTAGTCGGAGCCCTAGAAAGCGAAGTGATTGGAGAAGAGATCTGACCTTGGATTTGAGAGCCTGAGGATTGAGATAAACAGATCTGGGACTCGGACACAGTGGTCTCGGCTTCTCCGGATAGAAACTTCTAGGTCAACGAACTCAGAGGCTAGAGAGAGAGAAGGGGTTGGGGTGAAGAACGTGGCTTCAGACCTTTACTAGGGTGGGTTCTTAACGACTGAGTGGACACAGCCGAAAGGAGAAAAGGACCAAAAGGTGATGTTGCCAAAGAAATGGATCAGGCCCTTAAACGGCGACGTTTTGCTCCGTAACCAAAAAACGACACCGTTTTAAAGCTTTTTCTAATCATTTTTTTCATCCATATGTATTGGCCGCAGAATTTATTTTAAAAAAGAAAAAAGACTTGTTCAGAATTTTCTGATCCAAAATTTTTCAAAGTCCTACTTGATAGGCCACAGCAGTCTGCAGTCAATGGGTTGAAGTCGTCTCATTCATTTTCAGCCCAAGTTTTGGACCCCCTTATACGGTGACAGCGAAATCACTCAAATTTGAATGTTCGTTACTCTTTGGGCTTTTATCAAAACTCAGTAGCCGAAGAAGAGAGACAACCACTGAAAACGAACCTATTCTAAACTTTTAGGTAAGTCCAAGTGAAAAAGAAATAAGATTATTGTAACATATTAAGAGCTCGATTCTTTCTACTGTAATCGCAAAATTCCATCACATTATTTGATTCATTTATTTAGTGTAACATGGAATTTTGGGGCTAAGTCAATAATAAGTATGGAGGCCACCATATGACATATAAATACTAACTATTTTTTGTTATCTTGCAAGGTGGTATCCTAAAATAGCTTCTTATTTAGATGCCATACTTTTCTGTATTATTATTTTATTCAATCTTATTTTAAAATTTGAAATTTTCTTAAATTTAATTTTGATTATAAGAAATTTTTTTTAATTTATAATAAAGTCATTCTCTAATTTAAAGGGTATTTGTCTCTATTTGAAGGATATTTACCCTCCTAAGATGTAGAGTGAATTTTATTAAAACCTAACATAAAGCCGTAAAAAAAATAACTTAATTAAAAACTCTAAATCAATAATGATCTTAATCTAAAAAAAATTTATAAAATAGACTATATTCTAAATCTTCCTTTAATTTATTGGTCTTTTAAATGTTCTTAATCACTTTCTAATAAATATTTTTTAATCATGTCATTTTATTGTATAATTGTTCACCTTTTCAATGAGACCTTCTAATTCATTTGTTTTTTTGTCTCTCTCGCTCTTGCTCAGTCAATGTTTATAAACTTGTAATGAATCTTTTTTGCCCTTTTGTGGGAATCTTTTTTTGTTTGTGGGAATCTTTTTTCATTTGAATAACTTCCATTTATTTGAAGAACTTAATTAGTGGTCAAATCACAGCCAATTGGTGTCACACTGCAGACGAACTGATAGAACCTTTTAACTTTTGCTTTATTTTTTCGTGGCCCAAAAAACAAATTTGCTTTTTAAATTCTTTTAAGTTATAGCCTTATAATTTTGGCCAAAAAAAAAAGTTATAGCCTTATAATAGTCTAGAAACTCTAGTCACGTACTACTAATTTTATTATAATACTATACATCCTACATTTGCACAGTATTTCATTTAGTGATATATACCTCACTCTATAACTTATTAATTTAACAATAAGTAAAATAATACATATAATGACACATTATTTACTATTCAAATCTAAATAAGTATCCAAATTTAGAATGCAACCCTTAATATTATCCAATAAGAAATACGCTTTGGGCATGTTTGGTATATCGTATTAGACTTTGAATAGGAGTAAATAGTCTATGTCAGATGTTTGGTGTTAACTTGTATTATTTAATTATCTGACTATATAAACTAGGGCTGGGCGCTGTGCGGTTCGACTCACTTTTCTCCCGGAACCGTGCGCCGCACCCGACATTAATACACGGTGCGGTTCGGTGCTTAAAACCGTGAAAGAAATAAAAAAATCAAACCAAACCAAACCAGACCATTCAAGATGCGGTGCGGTGCGGTTCTCCACCGTGGTTCTAAGCCTAATGGGCTATTATTTAGATTAGCACTTTTGGGTCTCACATTTATTTTTTTAAGCCTAAGCCCAATTATTTAATGATGCAAACTCATCCTAATTAATAAGTTTTGGCAACAAAAAAACAAATTTACAAGTTAATTCAATGAACTTAACCAAAAAGACTCACACATTAAACTTTGCTTAACTTGCTTAGTAGTTAAAACTTAAAAGTTAAAAACAAAATCAATTATACAAGTATACAATCAATGACTACAACTACAAGTTAAGAACCTGCTTAAAACAAAGTTACTAACTTACTAGCTACTACAAGTTATAAACATGCTTCAAAATCAAACAAATAAAGTGACTACAAGTCTACAACTTACAAACCAACCAAACAAAATAACAAAGTTAACCAATTAAGTTAATTAACTTACAAACCAACCCTAAAATATAGCTACGTTAATATTAATTATAATATTTTATTAGGGTTTAGGGTTTATGGTCTAAAGTGTATAAAAATGTGTACAAAAAATGTATAAAAAGTATATAATAATGGTATAAATATATAAAAAATGGTGTATATATGTATAAAAATATTTTTTTGCAAATATGCGGTGCGGTTCGGTTCGGTGTGGTAAAATAAGGTGTAGAACCAGAGAGAACCGGTGATGTTCGGTTTTTTTTGCGGTGTTGACTTTTTCTGGTCAACGCGGTTTTTTGCGATTTTTTGCGGTGCGATTCAGCCGGTTTTGGCGATGCGCGGTTAAAATGCCCACCCCTAATGTAAACCAGACTAGATTTTTAATATTCTCCTTATCTGACTAATTAATACAACCCACACATCCAGGATTAGATAATACACACTTAATTATAAAGATCTGAGAAAACAAAAACACGTTTGAAAACCAAGAGACGCTCTTTTCAAAAACACCAACAACAACTATCACCTCCCCATCTCTGAACTCGCGTCCAACCTTGATTTCAAACGCAATCGTCTCCTTAACAGCAGGTCGGATCTCGCACCTTCAGGCACCATTCTCTTGCTGGCTTTGTGCTCTAGTGTGACAGAAAAGCTTCATAGTGTTTGACTAAGTAGTTAACATGACAGCAACCATTAATCCGCCTACGACCATTTGGGTTTACACCTATGGTCCTATACTGGCATCTTCTTCTATTTCAATGATTTCATCACTTATTCAAAAATCATGATTACCCAAGATGCCAGTGCACAACTGTTTATCTGTCATAAAGGCCCAGTGGATGCATGAAGCCCTTACCAAGTACATGTTCCTCATATGTTTCTAATAATAAATGAGAAAAGCTTATTGCTAATATATGTTTCATATGCTCTGCATATGAGCCTTCTCCATCACACCGTTTTGGTAATCACCTGCAAATTTTGAGTTTGTGAATCTTCTTCGTCACACCAGAGCATGAAGTCAGCAAGAAACAGTGTCGAGATGGGCAATTGGGCAATGATAGTGGTGGTTTGTGAATCTTGTCAAAAATTATTTGTGTCATATAGATTTCAATTTTCACTAAGTTATCAAATAATTTAAAAAAAATAGTCTGATATTGCTATCCGACGAAGCACCAAAACACAATATAACTTAGTCAGATTATTTATCCGAAATAGTACCAAACGCTTGATAATATTTTGGATAAATAGTCAGTACTCTCCAGAACAGATTAATACTATCCGATAAAAATTAGTCAATACAGTCCGACGTACCAAACGAGCACTTTTATTATTATGTTTAGGATAAAAAGTAACGTTGAGTGCTTGGTTGGTTATGCTTCTTTGTTGTCTATGGAGCACAAAGTCCCTCCTCCATCGCTTCCACCTCCTCTAAGTTTAAGACCTTCCTCTAGTTCTGCATTAACATCTTTAGTGTCACCAACGGCCCCTTTTCCAGCTTTTGCACCGAATGGATGTTTGTCCAATAATTTTGCACACGATCCACCCGAAGTATTAATAGCTCAATGACTCATATTATCCAAAATGTAATTGTAGTTACAACATTATAACTGCATTATATATCTTCATAAAAATATTAAACTAATTGTGGGAGAGAATAATTTTACAGCCCATTTAAATGTAAAGCTCGAAATAAGGGATGAACCCAACCAAGAAATGATCCTAGGGCCGAAAGGAATCTTAAATCTCAAGCCTAGGAAAAGTGGTTGATCCCAGCCTGGGTCCGTGTTAGTGAGTAAGTCAATGAGTCATTTCAGGTAACGTATACAAATAAGTGGATAAAGACCACGTGAAGAAAGTGAGGGATGAACGTGAGGTGTGGGAAGCAAGCAATCTATGCAAGAATAACATGATCGTTTACGCGTGGAAGATAAATTGCTTGAACCTCAAGTTAGTTCAAATTACAAATAACGACGTTAGTTGTTTATCAAGGAAGACAACTCATTCTTTTGAACATACTGAAATCAATTAGACACCCACTTGAGCGTTGGAGAACCTTTTGCATGTACTCCATCTACCATTCAAAAATAAATCAAGATCCAACAACAGACAACGAGCTCAAGCCCATTTGACGATCCACAAGTTCATCACACTTGTAGGCCAAATTATTCTTCCTTTAAGATTTTGGGTCAAACACTAATAAATCTCTAAAAACATACTTAAATACATTATAAAAAATTGTTATCAAGCCCACAAAGAGATTCAAGTAGAATATAAAGAAAAGCAACTGCAACTACAGTTGTGTTGTAGTTATAATCGACGAACAACCAATATCTATGCCGAGCGCTTGACAGGTAAGATCCACCTCACGCATGACGAAATTGTCGTTATTGTTACAAAATTTAATTATCTCTAATATTAAAGGTAACAAATTATTGTATTATTGCGTCATGTGTTGTAGGTCCTTTTAGAGCATGTTTTATGGAAAAATCTTATTGCTATTTTGAAGTGAGTGACGTGGAAAAGAAATCCTACGTGCATCTTTCTTTATCGACGTGGCCAACTTTTATAGGTTGAGTGATGTCAAATACTCAAATCACAGTAACAGTTGAAGCGCCCAATTGCCCAATTGCCCAATTGTCCAAAGCAAAAGCTAGTGAGTGATACTGATATAGTGATATGCATGTCTTTGAGAAGCAAAACTGAAAATTGAAACGAAGGGTTCGCAAATTCCAAATTCCAAAATGCAGGAGACGAAGGCCGAGAGCAAGACCAAAAACCCTAAAAAGGCCAATCTCTCAGATCCCGGCTCCATCAAACACCTTCTCGACGAGTCCGTCTCCGAGGTCTCTCTTTCTCCTACCCTCAATTTCTCTCTTATCTCATTTTAATTGGAATTCTGGCATTTGCTTCAATTCATAAAAGAATTCGATCCATGTGTTCCACAAATCCCTATTTGAATTTCCATATATGCTTGTGTGAACATTGTACGATTATCAATCTAATTTATTGATTGGAAGGCGGTTTGGAGTGATTAGTGAGTTATTTAATTATGTTTTGATTTATTTTAAGAAATGGGTTTTGTAGATTGTTACGAGTCGCGGATATGTGGAGGATACGAGGTTAAGTAACGTGAAGTTGTTGATTGGAAGCATTATCATAATCATTGCTCTATTTGCTCAGTTCTACAACAAGAAATTTCCCGAAAACCAGAACTTCCTGATTGGATGCATCATATTATATCCTTTTTTCCATGGATAACACCTAAAATCAACTTTAAGTAAAGAACATAGGTACCCTTTGGTACTATTTTCAGATAACTTTTTTGCATATTCAAATGTTGGAAACTTGGAATAGCCAAAATGAGGTGCTAAATATGTTTTCTACATAATTTTATCATGATTTATATCCTTACTTTCCATATTTGGTGAGTTTGTGAAGTTGGTTTCTGTGTTCCAAAGTATTTTTCCAGAAATTCCAATTTCCAGTGGTGCCACCCTTGAGACCATGTTTATGTGTTGTATCAGCAAAAAACGTTTTGTTTGAAATACATGGTTTTAAAATGGGTTTTCTGGAGAACTCATAAACGCACTTCTTTCCGAGGACTATGTGAATCTGAATGGGTTTTCTGGAGAACTCATAAACACACTTCTTTCCGAGGACTATGTGAATCTGATTGAAACTGTATATCCTTGTTTAAATGGTAATACTTTCAAGTTTGTTTCATCTTTGACTCTGGCAAGTATATTGTGGTCAATGGGATATTACAGCTGATCTCATACACGAAGGAGAAAGATGCAATCTTGTTCACTCATCCTCCTGTGGTAAGCTTATAATCTGCATTTAGAAGGATTTTTCATATTTCATATTTCATATTTTTTATTTTTGTAGTTTTTTCTTTTTGAAGTTTTTCTATCACATAGTCTATTGAGGCTTGGAAAAGGATAGTTTTGAGAGTGATTCAGATGGTTTTACAGACATTTTGTTTAAGATTTTAGTACTCCCCTGTTGCTGTCTCTTGTGTGGTATCAGTATGGGGTGTGAGGAAGAAGAGTTGAAGTCATTAACAATGTTGTTTTATGTCTTTGATGCTTGAATTTTCACATGTTGTGCAGTCGGTTGGACTGTCTTGGGTTTGATTGGTGGACATGGTTGGTTGCATGTATGGCATAATCAAACTCTCAAGTGTTGGTTGGTTGATTTGCCTAATGTGCAGAATCTGACCCTTTAAGTTGCACTTATATGAGAGGTCTTTCTTTTTTCATGTTTAGTTTTTGGATCCAGATATTTGAAACTGGGTTTCATTAATTGATGGTAATTTGTATTCTGTCAAGTGCCTGTCATATTGATTTTCGTTATGGGGTCAATATGGCAATATAGGGAAAATTTTCTTATTTGTGTTTATCACTTTGATTTTAATTTCCAACCTAATAGGTAGATAATTTTTAAAAACTTATAAGTTGGATTTATTAACCACTTGGAATTTGGGGCTGACACTTATTATTCAAGATTTAGATAACAGAGAAAAGTATGGAATTTGGTAATGTTGCCTTTTGGAGAAAAAGAAAAGAAAATTGGTTCTGTTGTCCATTTCTCATTAGTATTTCATTTGTGCAGGGAGCCTTTAGCACTGGGTTGGTGGTGTCTTCCAAATTGCCAAGATTTTCTGACTTGTACACGCTTACAGTAGGAAGTGCAGATCCAAAATCAATATCTGCAAACAGACCAGTGGAATTCACAAAGAGCGTTACGCAGTGGTCTCTCTCTCCCTCTATCCCTCTTATTTCATTCATGTGTTTGCATTGCTTCTTGGAGTTTCAATCACACTACTAATATATTCTGTTCTACTTTCTCTTTTTATATCATCGATTCAGGTTTACCAAGGATGGAGTATTAGTGGAAGGCCTGTTCTGGAAGGAAGTAGATGGACTAATAAATGATTATGCAAGAGAACCAAAGAAAAGCAAGTGAAGTCCGGCTCTGCAGGGACTCAAGGACCCCCATCCGATTCAATTTTCTCATACAGAATGAACTTTTGCTAGTGTTGTCATTTAGGAGGGTGTATTCAATTAAGATTTTAAATGACTTTGGTGGAATTAAAAAGTTTGATGGTATTCAATCAAAACTTTTAAAGAGTTTATAAAAGTCTAGTGGTATTCAATCAATACTTTTAAAAAGTCCATGATATTCAATTAAAACTTTTAGAGAGTCTATAAAAGTGACATGGTATTCAAAAAGTCATTGACTTTATTAAATGATAGACTTTAAAAGACTTTCATAGACTTTGTAGTGTAAATTATGTTATATCAAAGTCAATAATTCTCTAACGTTCCCTCTGCAGATCTCAAAAGATTTCAAATATTAAAAAGCTATTAAAAAAATGATATTTATTTATTTTTTAAAGAGTGATGCTAAACCCCCTAATCTTATTTCTTCACCCACCTCTTAATTTATTTTTTTCTAATTACTATATCCTTTTATATTAATTTTTTTTCTCTCTTATATTTAATTGACTCCTCATCCAGGGTTGGAACCAATAGCGTTGCCACAATGCAATGTAACAACAAGATATTCAAACTAACCACTTCACAGTCTTTAAGTACTCAACAAAATCACAAGATTATATATTTATAATTTGAGAAATAATATTACCACCACATCATATAATGTTCTTAACCTGTCAATTCAATTAGACAAATTCTAACAACTCGTTAAAACACAATATTTGACAGTCTAACAACATAAAAACATAAAATTTAGAACACTTATAATAAATTATGGAACAAAATAATTTTGGTCCCTACAATTCTAGCCCCAACTTTTTATATTGTTTGCAATATTAGGACAATTTATAACACATGCATCTCGGTTTTGAAGCTTATCTCCATTCCACTCACTTACGAAAGACAAAAAAATAAAAAACATATTGGAGAAATCCTAAAATAAATAATAAAAAATTATATCAAAATTATTAGAAGTCTATAAAAATCCTTCAAAATCTATGAGAAAAGTCAGAGAAACTCTATATAGAATTCTGTCAAAGTCTATGTGGAGTTTATGAAAGTCATTAAAAATCCATCAACTCTACCAAAGTCAATGACTTTTAAAAACTCTACAAAAGTCCGTTAAAATCTTAATTGAATACACCCCCTTAGTATAACAGGTAAGTCGTCATTATGAAATGAATAAACATGAAAGATAGTACACACCACCATTTATATTGAACATTGAACATTGGGGTTCCAAGAATATTTGATCCAAATTTGTGTGTGCCAAGTAATTTCTTTGATGTGGGTTACATGGTACGTAACCTTTATACTAACCTTTGCATAGCTAATCCACTTTGGTCGCTCAAGCCTTTTGTTTCTTTCTTGAGAGCTGAATATTAAGACCAGTGCCTGTCTCATCGCGATTATTATGGAGATGTCTTATTGTTAGCAAGCTATTCCAGCCTTAAGAACCTATGATCTTGGAGATGTCTTATTAGATATTGTTTAATCTTGTGCCAAAAATTATGGTAAATTCTCGTTATTTCACATTTTGGATCATATGAGAAAGAAAAGTAGAGACAGTTGGGTTTTGAAAATTGAAGTCAGACAGCCTGCTTCCTTTTCCATCAAAACACATTGCCATGATTTAAGGAAGTTAGGCTCGAAGACTGAAGATGCATGATTATTATGAAGATTGCACAGTGACACAAGTTGAAGAAACAAAGATTTTACTTCGGCTGCTACCAGTATTACTCAGCACTGTATGCCTCAACACATCTAAAAAACAATACATTAATATCACTATAAAATCATATAATCAGACATCTTTCAACAATTACTAGCAGTGGTTTAATTGGCCAACCTTCATCTAATTATCCAGTACCAACCCTAATCTTTTCTATTATCCGATAAGAGAATCCGGAGGAAACAAATGAATACATAACAAAACATCCAAATTAAAGAGAAATTACAAATTA
Organism: Dryas octopetala; assembly: GCF_963921425.1. NCBI lineage: Eukaryota > Viridiplantae > Streptophyta > Magnoliopsida > Rosales > Rosaceae > Dryas > Dryas octopetala. The sequence goes on from NC_141372.1 coordinate 2,233,357, forward strand.
ACTGAATATCACAATAATAAGAGATACTTCCTCGATCTAATGGAAAACTGAACCCTTGTGCTACCTTGTCAGATAAAAAGAATCTACTCCCACTTGCTTCGGCTTCAATCAAATAGCCATTATTTATTAGAGGGCTACCAATTTCCTGCTTCATTTTCAATCAAAACACATTGCCATGATTTATTATTATTTTTTTTCAAGGAAGTTAGCCTCGAAGACTGAAGATGCATGTATCCTCCCCACCCCAGGTTAATATTGGATATTCTACAGGTTTCAGGGAACCCAATCTTAGATCCAAACAGTATGCATAATTATTTATATTCTTGTAGTTGGACATTGCCTTGAAAAATATGCCATGCTCCCACTCGCCACAAGTGCAAATCTCTTTTCCAAACTCATAAGGCCAAAATTCAGGTCTTTCTATATTTATGGTGTAATCTAGTGTCCACTCTTTCTTAACATAATCTTTCAACACCCATATCTCGATATTTTGACGTTTTGAAGTACGCACGATGGCCATAGATCCTCTTAGGGTAAGAATGTATAAGTGCCTGCTCTTGCTATATGGCTTGGGATGAGGAATCCAATAAAAGTCTTCTTTCTTGAAGTCAAAAGAAAGTATATGCATATCACCTTTACTTCCTTGTCTTGTACCACAAGTCAACCAATGCGTGTCTCCATAGGCACTTACATTTCTCAAGGAGGAATGTATCGCTATGTGATTTAAAGCAAAAGGAACTGCGGGTATCACCACTCGCCATGAGCTGGTGCCCAATACAAGAACTTGGGTATGGAATTCCTCTACCATGAAGGTCCGTTCCGCATTATAAATCATTTGTAGAGAAACACGAACAATCTTGTGGGTGCTTGTTATATTATCAAATCCCATACCGTACCATTCGGACATGGTTTCGCTGGTAGTACCTGCACCATACTTTGTAACTTGGAAGTTGCTATTTGGGAGCTTTAGAACTTCTCCCCTAAGAGGATTGATCAAGAAGCAACGTCCATGATCCGTTTTATGTTTCAAGCAAACCAAGTTGCCAAAAACAAAATGTGTACCGTAAATTTCTTCGTTATTGATCCTTTCGTTTGTGGACAAAATCTTTGAGAAATCAATTGCGTGTTGGTCTTTTGTCAAGGCGTTGCCATCGTATTTCAGTGATTGCAAGGCCGTTTTCTCCCCCAAATTCTCAATACCATCGCTGAAAGCATATACATATATTCGAGCAAAAAGCATGAGCTGAGGTGCTTGATCAGCAACACCCTTGGTAGTAGTAAGTAAACGCCTGAACAGAGTAGTAGAAAAAGGGCCATAAATTACGTTAAACAAGGTCTTAGAGACGCATTCGATGGAACAAAGTGATTTTACTGGCAGTCTCAAAAAGATGTCGACGAGGATGTCAATGGGTAGGTCCATCAAACTTAAATTTGCGTTGCTGCTGCTACATGGGTATAATGTAAATTTCCTCATTCTCTTCTGGGTCCTTGCCATTTTACATCCTACTCAATAAAAAAAAATAATTAAAGAGTCAATAACAACCTTATACATATATATACTAGCTACAAATTCGTCTCAGTGTAGGATTAGGAAATAGGAATCCTACTCCCAACCGGGAGATCAAAACATAAGAGCAATGGACTATTTAGGATCTAGATCCTCTACTAATTACTTTTGTGTTAATTTCATATTAATCAATCAAAATTACATCATTTTATTGTGTAAATATTGTATAAATATAATATACAAATATGGTATAAGAATTATAGAAATAAGATATACAAATTTTACAAATTTGACATAAGAATGGTGTAAATATAATACACAAATGGTAAAAATATGACATACAAATGGTACAAAATGAAATGCCTAAAGTTTATTGGAAGAACTGAAGAAGTTTCAAGCTTAATTTGGTGTTTTTTTTTTTCTCAACTTTATTGGCAAAAATTCCAAATTTGAATTTTACCTCCTAAATAACTAAAAAGTTCATGCTAACGCATCTGCAAAAACTCATTGATATGTCATTCTGTTTTTTGACGAATAGTGCTTGGTGTTTTCTTTTTTTATAAATTGTCATTGTTTAACAGTAATTATTATCATTGACATTGGTATTGACAATGATTAATCGCATGAAAATGATGTTTATAATTATACATTTTATCTTTTTGTTACATAAACACGTGAAAAAAATAATAAAACAACGTAAAACAAAGAAGTCAAATTTATGGAGTTAATATAATAAATATAGAGAATATTAACACGGTAGGAAATTAATATAACAAATATATTATAAATTGACCCTATAAGTAAGGTATTAAATTTCGAAATTTTGGGCGAAATTTCGTTGAAAATTTCATTTTTTTAGAGTTCCGAAATCAAAACACATGTTTAATAATTTTTCAGGAAGATTTCGCCGAAATTTTTGAAATTTTCTATTTTCTCCAACTTCATAAATTCACCAAAAATAGCTCGAGACTCCAAATAATTCGCCGAAAAATTCTACGGACTCGTATTGATGAGTACTAATTTCCTATAACCTCAAAATAGTCAAATTGATTTCAAAACAATTATGAAAATTCCTACTCTTATAATTTAATTCTGAAAAAAATAATAATCACCAAATTCTTGAATTTTCATTTTCTAAAATTCATTTCCACAACCAAAGGTCTAAGTTAGTTAAAATAAATTTAAAGAAATTTCTAATTCCTTTAAACAAACCTTAAAACAAATTTTAAAAATTTAAATAACAAAATTACCATAAGCCAAAATTTGGGTTGTTACACTTAGTGAAGACAAAGCTTGGCTAGATGAGAAGCACGGGAAAAAAGGAAGGAAAGATTATAAAAAAAAAAAAAGTAGGGGGGATTTAGGGCCTTTGGGCAATTAGAAAGAAAAAAAAAGGTTTGAGATTTCGTTTAGTTATTTTAAACTTTAAACTTTAATACATTTCTATATAAAAAAAATAATTAAAAGTATTCTAAAGGGCCTAAAACCTAATATTCTAAAGAATATAGAATATATAGGGTTTAATGTATAGATTATAGAGTATAAAGAGTATTATGGTATATAGAATATATAGAGTATTAGAGTTTAGATTTTAGTGTATAATTAAATTATACAATATAAAGAATATACTTATTTGCTCTAACGCGCATTATATTCACATGAAACCTACTATATAATTTGATTTATTTAATGTTTTTTTATCAATTTAGTAGATAATATGTTAAATAAATATATGGTAAAATTTTATTAAAAAATTTTATATTTTAATAGTAATTTCTGTCATTTTCATTTAATTTTTGTCAAAATTTAAAAACCTTCAAAATCTGAAATTTAATTTCTTGCGTATAAGGTACAATAGGCCCACAACTGAAAAGAATTGAGTCTGGATCAATTTTGTTCCGAAACAAAAAGGGCCTACCGAAAAAACAAAAAAATAAATAAAAAATTTAGTAGACACTAGAGTTCCGATGCTCCTTCTACAACCTTCTTTTGCCTCTTCACCAAGTTTTCTTCACACCGCTTACTAAAATAAAAAATAAAAGCTTTCTTCACACCATCTCTCTCCGAAGACGAAACACAGAATTATACAAAACTCTGAACAATTTCTTTTGTAGTTGTTGCTTTTGGTTCATGCTCAAATGGCGAGCAGGAAAGTCACACGACTCACCAACTCGGCTTTGGCTTTGGCGGCCATGAACGCCGCCAAAACCTCAAGAAACTCGCTCTCTCAGTGCCGTGCAACTGCCGTGGCTGCCTCCACTTTGGGTGGTAACTCTTTCACTTCCCTCTCTCGGCCCAACGTCGTTTCGGAGAGCAACAATGTCGTTTCGGCCAAGTATTTGGCGAACACCTTCTTCACTCGCCGCAGTTTTCACTCCTCCAATCCCTCTTTCTACTCCGCAACCAGCTCTTCTCAGGTCAGAGGCTTTGAAAGTTGAAACCTTTTTGAATGATTTTGGTTAAATATTGAATTATATGAAACAATTTGCCTCCTTTTTCTTTTTGATTGATATCAGGCGAATCAGAATGAGTTCACTGAGATGGCTTGGGATGGCATTGTTGGTGCCGTTGATGCCGCCAGAGTCAGCAAACAACAAGTGGTGGAATCTGAGCACTTGATGAAAGCGCTTTTGGAGCAAAAAGATGGGATGGCCAGGAGAATTTTCACCAAGGCAGGGGTTGACAACAGCTCGGTTCTGCAGGCTACTGATGACTTCATCTCTCACCAACCTAAGGTACATTGATAAAAACCCATGTTTCACTTGCATCATAGATATTATAATGGCTTTGTTTGTAGGAGGTACATTGATAAAACCCATATTTCACTTCGTATCATAGATATAATAACGGCTATGGTTGGTAAAACCCATTTTTCACTTTGCATCTTAGATATAATGGATTTGTTTGTGGGAGGTGATGAAGAATTGACCATCGGGTTGTTGTTGTTGTTGTTGTGGCAGGTGATAGGTGCCACCAGTGGACCTATGATTGGCTCACATCTCAGTGGTCTGTTGGACAATGCCCGGCGGCATAAGAAAGAAATGGGAGATGATTTTGTGTCGGTGGAGCACATTGTGTTAGCTTTTCTATCGGATAAGCGGTTTGGGCAGCAATTGTTCATAAACCTCCAGCTTAGTGACAAGGATTTGAAGGATGCTGTTCAAGCTGTTCGTGGAAGTCAGAGAGTCACTGATCAAAGTATGCTTTTGTTCCACCTTGAATTAGCATTTCAAATTGCTTTTGTTTGTTGGGTATTTTCTTATGTCTTAAGTAATAAGTCCATATTTGTATTTGTATATAGATCCTGAAGGAAAATATGAAGCCTTGGATAAATATGGGAATGATTTGACTGAACTCGCTAGGCGTGGCAAACTTGACCCTGTTATAGGTCGAGATGATGAAATACGAAGGTGTATGCAGATACTGTCTAGGAGAACAAAAAATAATCCTGTTATTATTGGTGAGCCCGGTGTGGGAAAAACTGCCATTGCTGAAGGGTATGGTTATTTGCGTACCTTGCATTTTTCTTAATTGTCATGCTTCTTTTAACAAGCTCTAAAACTTAATACCTTAGGTTGTTTAATTTACCTTAGTAAATTGTTTGACTTGATGCACGCCTTTACATGTCTAGTGGACACTACCAAAACACTGAAGTTTATTCAGCCATCACCTAAGGGGTGATGTTGAACTACTCTCTGTGGCATATATTGCCTGATTATTCATCATGCATTTTGTGCATTTTTCTTTTTCATTGATTTAGTATAAATTTTATATTATTGCAGATTAGCTCAACGAATTGTGCGTGGGGATGTTCCAGAACCACTATTGAATAGAAAGGTAGTGATTCATTTTAATTTTTTTCATCAGTTACAATTTTTTTTTCAAAACTATAAGATTATTTTATTTCTATGTATTAGTTTCAAAAAAGTTTTTTCTTGAAGATCAAGTCCAGATATTTACATGATTGTTCTAACCCAGGTGCAATTTTGTTAAAGGGATTTTTTTTATTAATTGGATCTCAATCTAGATTTTTCTAGATCCACCATGAATTAAATTTATTGAATTATACTTCATTTGTTAGGATTGAAGTTTCATATGAAACAGTTTCTTCTTTGGTGTTCAAATTTGTATATAAATTTTGCATTTTTTCTTGTATTCTACAGTTGATTTCCTTAGATATGGGTTCATTGGTTGCTGGTGCCAAATTTCGTGGAGATTTTGAGGAAAGGTTAAAAGCTGTTTTGAAGGAAGTTACTGCTTCAAATGGACAGATTATATTATTCATTGATGAGATTCATACTGTTGTAGGAGCAGGTTTGTACTCTTCTTCTGACAAGGTATAATCTTTTTGTATTGGATCTGTCATGTTTCTCCTGATGTCCTTGTTAATGATTCTTGGTAGGGGCTACAAGTGGTGCGATGGATGCTGGGAACTTGTTGAAACCAATGCTTGGGCGGGGTGAGCTTCGCTGTATAGGAGCAACGACATTAAATGAGTACAGAAAATACATTGAGAAGGATCCTGCGCTTGAGCGTAGATTTCAACAGGTATTTTGTGGTCAGCCTTCTGTCGAAGACACGATATCCATTCTTCGTGGGTTACGCGAGCGCTATGAGCTGCACCATGGTGTGAAAATATCAGATAGTGCCCTTGTTTCTGCAGCGGTACTTGCTGACAGATACATTACAGAACGTTTTTTGCCTGACAAAGGTAATAATTATATTCACCTTATAGGTTTTTCTAAAAGGGGGAGATTTTGTTCTCCAGGGGGGCACAAAAAAACAATTGTGTCAATTTCCGCTTGATACATCTTGCAAGTCTAGGATTCGAGATGCACTCATTTCTATGGAAGTTACATTCATGGGTATGACCAGTACAGATAGAGGCCTAAGGAGCATCTTACATAAAGAAAAGAAGGGATGCAGGGGAGTCCTTTAAAAGTAATAAGTAGATTTTTCTTCTTATTTTCTACAAACAAAAAAAAGCTTGGCCTCAACCTTAAAACACTGTTTCCCTTAGATTTTTTTTTTTTTCTTGGTCAGCTATGCTTCTTAAAATTTTGTAACTTAGCTTCTCTGTTTCAGCCATTGATCTTGTTGATGAATCTGCTGCAAAGCTGAAAATGGAGATCACTTCTAAGCCAACTGAGTTGGATGAGGTGGATAGGGCTGTATTAAAGTTGGAGATGGAGAAACTGTCTGTGCAAAATGACACTGATAAATCATCGAAAGAAAGGTTAAGCAAGCTGGAAAATGACCTGGGATTGCTTAAACAGAAACAGAAAGAATTAACTGAACAATGGGACCATGAGAAGACCCTGATGACTCGGATACGATCAATTAAAGAAGAGGTATTCCTCCATTTATTGTGAAATTGTTGTTGCCAAATTATCTCTCCCTTGATTTGCTGTTATATATGTTTTTAATTTTTGTAGATTGATAGAGTAAACCAAGAGATGGAAGCTGCTGAACGCGAGTATGACCTAAGTCGTGCTGCTGAGCTCAAATACGGAACTCTAATGTCCCTACAACGCCAGTTAGAAGAGGCTGAGAAAAACCTTGCTGAGTACCAAAAGTCTGGAAAATCCCTGCTTCGTGAAGAAGTCACTGATCTTGACATTGCTGAAATTGTTAGCAAATGGACTGGCATACCCTTGTCAAACCTTCAACAATCAGAAAGAGACAAGCTAGTTATGCTAGAACAGGTTCTTCATAAGAGGGTGGTTGGTCAGGATATAGCTGTGAAATCAGTAGCTGATGCAATCCGACGTTCAAGGGCAGGTTTATCTGACCCAAATCGACCAATCGCAAGTTTTATGTTCATGGGTCCTACTGGTGTGGGGAAAACAGAGCTTGCAAAGGCCTTGGCCGGCTATCTCTTTAACACAGAAAATGCTCTTGTCAGAATTGATATGAGTGAGTACATGGAAAAGCATGCAGTTTCACGCTTGGTTGGGGCCCCTCCTGGTTATGTTGGTTATGAAGAAGGTGGGCAGCTAACAGAAGTGGTTCGTCGAAGACCTTATTGTGTAGTGCTATTTGATGAAATAGAGAAAGCACATCATGATGTCTTCAACATTTTGTTACAATTGTTGGATGATGGAAGGATAACCGACTCTCAAGGACGGACTGTAAGCTTCACTAATTGTGTTGTGATAATGACCTCAAACCTTGGCTCCCACTATATACTCGAAACTCTTCGTAATACACAAGATAGCAAGGATGCAGTTTATGATTTGATGAAAAGACAAGTTGTTGAGTTGGCAAGACAAACTTTCCGCCCCGAATTTATGAATCGAATTGATGAGTATATTGTGTTCCAGCCATTGGATTCCAAAGAGATCAGCAGAATTGTTGAGATACAGGTGATCAATCTTGTACCTATAATAAATTTTTTTTTTTCATAGTGTGTCTTACTTGTGATACTTAAGTGCTTCCTTGCCATTGCAGATGAACCGATTGAAAGACAGGCTAAAGCAGAAGAAAATTGATCTTCATTACACAGAGGAAGCTGTGGAGCTTCTTGGTACATTAGGCTTTGACCCAAACTTTGGTGCAAGGCCAGTTAAGCGGATCATACAACAGTTGGTTGAGAATGAAATTGCAATGGGAGTCTTGAGAGGAGATTTCAAGGAGGAAGACTCGATTATCGTTGATGCTGAGGTGTCCCCATCTGCCAAAGACCTTCCTCCCCAAAAAATGTTGCGCATCAGGAAATTGGATAGCAGTTCTGCTTTAGATGACATGGTTGCGAATGACTGATTTGTGGATTTTCAATGTAAATAAGCTTCAGAAAAAGCTTGGCTTTGGTATGTCCTAACTTTCATGTGTTATAATGAATACATATAGCTACCAAAAAGCTAGTGCTTTCTTTTAATCTTTCTAGTTAAGTTGGGCAACAAGTGCCTGCAGACCCGAGTTTATTAGGGGGTGGAAAGGTTGTTAACAGTCTCCAGTCAAATTTCTGACCCCAAAAAAAAAAAGAAAAAGAAAAAGAATTAGAATTCTCGAGTCAAATTTCTCTTGTTTGATAAGGGTTCTTGTGCATCAAATTTTCATATATAATCGCTCAATCTTTTATATTTTTCTTCTGAATATAATAGTGACGAACTTCAGGCATTGTGAGACAATGAAAAATGGTCAGAGTTCATCTTGTCTGGTGGAATAAATCGAATAATAAAAGAAATTAATTAGAGACCAACAAACACGGTCCCATAGGTTTTACTCTTCAACAAGAAGCAGTGAGCTTAATTAATGTTTGTCGATCTCAAAAAGATTCTGCTCTTCAACAAACAGTGGGTTTAGGGGAAGTACTATTTACACTAAACCCTATCATGTATGAAACTTATATATATAACATTGATCCAGCAAAAAAAAAAAAGGGGAAGTACTATTTACACTCCAAAAATGTCATCATACATTTCAAAATATATAAATTTTCTTTATATTTGGAATGTAGGAAGACATTTTTGAAGTGCAAATAACACTTCCAAAACCAAAGATAAACAACTTTTGAATTTGTGATATAAGCCTCACATTGAGAATCATACAGAATCAAAAGTCATATATGATGCATCATCTATCACCTGTTTTTGTACCCGAAACAAACATATTCACATGACAATTTGTACACTGCCATCTGCATGCAATTGAGAAAAAATCTAGTGTGAATGTGTAATTGTACAGCCCACATCAACATGCATATCATGCTTTCATGCCCCAACTGGTTACTGGTTACTGGACCCATGCATGCATAAAAAACATCAACAATAATAGCTAAGGGACATACATGGCCAAATACGAATCTCATTGCCTTTGCCTAACCTATTACAGAATGTTTTTTTAGACTATTATAAATACTAATTTTGGATGACTTGACACTGCATAGGTACCTAGTCATAATTCATAGTTTGAAAATAGCAAAGAAAACAAAAAATTCAGGTCCCCTTTTCTTAATGATGGTTGTTAATTTTCCTTGTATAAACTATAATATGTGATGTGAGTGGTGCTTGAAATGTATACAAATTACAAACTCATATCATCATTTGTTGTTTTCATGTCTCAGTGCGTTTGTTTGTTGTGTTCTTTCCGAGTGTTTCAATCAGTACTCAGAGGCTACTAATCATGCCAAGCGAATTAAAGAAACAATAAGACAAATTAACATCCTCAAAGCTTCGGCTCCTAATTAATATTTAATCTTATCGTAATAGTCACGAGATTAATATTAATATCTTTTAGCTATTGCCTTCTCTGGTCTACTCAATAGCTTAATTATCATAATTAATTATTTAATCTTTATTCGCAGTGTCCCAATTATAATCACGGAGCAATATGCATGCAACTCCAACAATCAATAATCATACTAATTGATAGCCTTAGGTAGTCTAATGACTCTATTTTATCCATGATTCATTGTAACTAACAACTATATTTGTAGACTACAATTCTCTGTGAGTCTTGTGAGCTTTTGATTTTGAAGTCAATTGATATATATATATATAAGAAACATATTAAGAGTGTCAACTTTTTTTCTCAACCTTTGTTTTTATTTTACGTGTTATCACTTTACTTAATAAATTTTTTTTTTAATATTCAATATATAAATGTCATACAAGTTAAAAAAAAAAAAAAATTGAGATCCTTAACACTACTGTATATAGAACAAATAGCTAGTCTAAGCTTGTAGAGTCTAACAATGGTGAAATAAGATTCTCAATCTACTAATACTTTATGTGTTGATATTGACTTATTATAACCACAATACGATATTTTAAGAATGTAAATTTGCAATATATTTATGTATTACTTAATGTCATATATGGATTTGAAAATCTAAACATATATATAAACTTGGAAAATGTGTTCGGGGATCATCAGATTATAAAGTACGAAGTTAAATTTTGAAAAATGAAATCCACACATTAAATACTATTAGATCACATTTTGCTTGAGTGAAGTAGAATATATTTGAATATATGCTTTGAGCTATTTAAAATCTGAAGCAAACTAGAAAAATGATGTATTCAACCATTTAATACATTATTTGAGCCTAATAAAATGTATAAATATACAAGGAAATAAATTATAATTGATAACTCTCTTGTTCTTTATCAACATGAAATCCAAGAGGCCTTCTTGGTTTTGTAAAAAACAGAGAAAAATCAGAGAACATAGACAAAACAAAGTGTAGAAGGGAGTGGCATGGATTTTGTTACATGAAACAACTACACAACACAAAACAACACAAGCCCAAATTAGAACCCATGAATAGTCCAACACCGACCGAGTACCGAATACTTGTTGCGTAGACAAGTAGAGAAGCAGAGAAGCTTGCACACACTTTGATACCAACGACTCTCTGCAGTGTGCACCATACATGCTCCTCCACCTACTTATCGTACACCCTCAGATCAAAACAACGTGGCAGGCCCCGCACGAAGCTTCTTTTGTTGAACGCATGAGCTGGACGGCATGAGAACTGAAAGGACGGTTGTGACTGTGTTACCAGTTTACACTGTAGTATCATCACACCCTTCCCTATGCAAGACGAATGGCTTGCTTTGGAAGTCTCTTTCTCTCTGTTCCCCACACCCCCACACAATTTACAAATGCCTTTTTCATTTTTCAACAAGCCTCCTCCTCCTCGCCATAAATGATTTATTTTTCGTCTGATTTATAATTTATTTATGTATTTTCACACAAAGAAATAGAAAAGCAACTGTTTCCATGTGAAATTCTTATGTCCTTCATTTCTTGTCTGCCATTCATTTTGTTTTTCCAAATCATAATTTATTTTAAACAATTTATTTGATTAGGTCCCAATTCAAAGCTTATACGTAAAATTGGTTGACGGTTTGTATCACACATTCCAATCTAAAATTCTACATAATAGAATATAAGCTATAGTACATTTTTATTTATTATTAATTAATTTTGAATTAAATATTCTAATTTTTTCGTAATACTTATCTACTTATTAAGTCAAAAAGTGGCTCACATACTTCCATGTTAACACATACTAAGATGTGAAAAAATGTGTTGAAAATTATATCTCACATTAAGGAATAAAGCCTTAGATGCTCAATTTATGCAGAATTTTGGTAATAGTTTATTGGTAAGAATTCAATCATTTGTGATTTTGTAATGAGAATTTGGGTTAAAAAGGGAATAATATTGTTGCGCAACCAAAAAAAACTTTGAATAAAGTTTCAATTCGAGAAAATTTAAACATGGACCAAAAAAGAAAATATAAATAAATTCAAGATTAAAAGAAAACAGTTTTCTATAACAAATAACGAAAACAAACAGGGATTTAATATAATGGCCAAAAAAAAAAAACAGGGATTTAATATCAGTATATATCACTTCCTTTCTCTGTCTCGCTCTCAAGAGTCTGAAACTGAGTGCCAGTGGTCAGTAAAGAAGCAGTGTCTCTCAGGAACTGGAAAAAAAAAACAAGAGAGAAACCAAATTCCAATTTACTAATACTCTCTCTTCTCTCTGTGTCTCTGAGTCTGTGTGAAGCATTAAAATAACCAAAACCTCCTAACCAAAAAAAAGTAACATCTCTTTCTCTATATCTATCTATCTATCTATCGATCTCTGTAAGCAGGGTTTTCCGTGCAATGTAGTTCACCAGAACAAGCAGAGAACGAAATGGCCAAGTGTCACAGAAACGACGTCGGATCTATAGTCCTAGACCGCGCCACCACCACCACATCCACCGGAGGCAGCCACTTCCGACTCTGGACGGCCTTCTCCGGCGCCTCATTCCGCCGCAAAATATTCGACGCCGTCAGCTGCGGCGGAAGCTCCCGCTTCCGCCACCACACCGAAAATGACGCCGCTCCGGCCAGTCCTCCCACCCCTCCCGCCACCGCTGCTAGATCAACCGCCAAGCAGTCCAAAGAGAAAGAGCCGGGAAAGGTGAAAGCGAAGTCGGAGAAGCTCTCGGATCTCCTGAACCTCGCGGCGGACTGGTCGGAGGCCGAAAACGACGCCGTGACGAAGAGGAGAGTGGAGGCGTTGGAGGAGCTGAAGCGCGTGGCGAGGGACTTGCAGGTCGAAGACTCGGCGAAGAGGAAGGAGGCTGCGAGAAACGTGAGGTTGCTTTCCAAGGAGGATTTGGAAGCCAGAACCACGCTCGCTATGCTCGGAGTCATTCCTCCGCTCGTCGGAATGCTCGACTCCGACGACGTCGATGCGCAGATCGCATCGCTCTATGCTTTGCTCAATCTCGGGATCGGCAACGATGTGTGAGTTCTTCGGATTCGGTTTGGGAGCTCTGATCCAATTTTGTTGTTTTATGTCATTTTCTCGTTTTAATTTCGTTCCCGAATTATTATTATTCTTCTTGCTTGTTGCATGCACTTTTTTTGTTTGTTTTCACTTCATCATCAGCTTCTTGCTCTGAATTTGATTAATTCAGCAATTTGTTTAACTAGTGTTTCTGTTTGCTGTCATTTTCATGCCATACTGTTTTCTTGGTCTTGTAGATTTTTCACTGGCTTTTTGTAAAATTACTTTTCTTTACTCCGACTGTTCATATCTACAGGCTGAATGTCTTGCATGTTTGTAAAATCGCTCATGTCCAGATCAGCCTTGAACTTTAGTCTCGGAAATATGATTTTTCTCCCTTTGAATCTATTACTGAAAGTCACTTTCATGTGAAAATACAAATATGTTAATTTGTTTTATTCTAATTTTACTTGCATAGTTGCATATGAATCACGTTTAATTGACCCATTGCCGCATTTGTATTGCTCAATTTGTTTGATTTTAAAATTTTAATTGCCAATGCTTTTTTGGACCACCCCTTATGCAGGAACAAAGCTGCCATTCTCCAAGCAGGGGCTGTTCACAAGATGCTGAAGCTCATTGAATCTCCAAATCCTCCTGATGCATCAGTCTCGGAAGCTATAATAGCAAATTTCCTCGGCTTAAGCGCATTGGACTCAAATAAACCCATTATTGGATCTTCAGGTGCCATACCTTTCTTGGTTAAGACCCTCAAGAATTTGAACAACAAAAGTAGCTGCCAAGCTAAGCAAGACGCCTTGAGAGCTCTCTACAATCTTTCGATCCTCCCATCCAATATTTCGTTTATATTGGAAACTGATTTGATCTCTTTTTTCTTCAATGCTCTGGGGGACATGGAAGTGAGTGAAAGAATCCTTGCAATTCTAAGCAACATGGTATCTGTCCCAGAAGGTCGAAAAGCAATTAGCATTGTACCAGATGCATTCCCTGTATTGGTTGATGCATTGAATTGGACCGACTCGCCAGGGTGCCAGGAGAAGGCATCCTACATTTTGATGGTAATGGCACACAAGGCATTTGGAGATAGGCAAGCCATGATAGAGGCAGGAGTTGTATCAGCATTGCTTGAATTAACGCTTCTGGGTAGTACATTGGCGCAGAAGAGAGCTTCAAGGATCTTGGAGTGTTTGAGAGTGGATAAAGGAAAGCAGATTTCACAAAGCTTTGGTGGGAACATGAGTGCAGCGGTTTCTGCTCCCATTTTTGGGCCTTCATCATCTTCTACTAACCCAAATTCGGCCTCCAATGAGTGTTTGGAAGAGGAGGAGGACATGATGAGTCAGGAGAAGAAAGCGGTGAAGCAATTAGTGCAACAGAGTTTGCAAAGCAACATGAGAAGGATTGTGAAAAGGGCCAATTTGCCACAAGATTTCGTTCCATCTGATCATTTCAAATCACTCACCTCTAGTTCAACTTCAAAGAGCTTGCCATTTTGAGGAATTAGGCTGCCAATGAAGATGGATTGAAGAAAAGAGTTTCTGAAGTTAGTCTTCTTTTCATACTCTTATTCCAGTTTCTAGGCCTTTTGTAGCTTATGTTAGTGGATGAACTTGTTAAATTTATATAATTATTATAAATATAGTCCGAGGTAGAAAAAAAAAAAAAAAAATTGGTTGGGTAATCCCAGTTTGGTCGTGGACCTCGCGGTGATTAAGGGTGTCAAAAGCTCTGCTTCGGTTATTCATTTTGTTTTGGCATGAATATGAATGAAGCTGAAAACTTGACCTGCCAAAGCTTTCAGTTTCACTGTTTCAGACAAACCGCCATTTAATGATGTGAGCAGACTTTCCTAGCTTCCTGTCACTCTGTCAGTGGCATGGCATGAAAAATTGGAAAAATACAAGGGGTGCTTTAGTCATATAATATTTATTTTGAGTATCCCCACAATCGTCGGGTCACTATCAGCCCTATGTAGTACACTTTTGTCCAACTTGTTGGCCTTATTCAAATTTATTATTGCTAATACACCACCAACTATTGGAAGGGGGTGTCGGTCATTTTCTTTTGCATGAAATAGGAACTATTCAATTTCAGGACCTTCTCCATCTGGGAATCTCTTCATTGTTGTTTTGTGTTTTTAAGTCTCATTTAGAGGCCTTGGGTTTATACTTTATAGAGTTGAATTGAATTTGTTATACAATTGCAGGGAGAACATGGATTGTTAATGCTAAACCCCTTCACTTCTTTCATTAGTTTTAATAATTGCATTAATCACCTTCTTTAATTATTAATGCTTTGAACTTGTTTACTGAACTATTCTCTATTAACAATTTACAGATCTGATGTGAAGAATTGACAAGTCAGATGTGATTTTGCAGAGTTGAGCTGTTGGTCATTAATGAGAATCATCCACATTTCGTCCCCACTGAGGTACATATATATTTATAATCTTCATGGTGGGGGGGGGGGGGGGGGGGGGTATGGGCATTTTGTATCTTTGTAAATTTGTAATCTCCTTGGTATCTTTTGCTATGTCCTTGAGTAACTTTCGTTTTTCTGGCCAGTGTCCTTGGGACCTTGAATAACTTGAGTTGTCTGTTCTGGTGTAAATATTTATAATGCAATTCACCTGTGGAGTTTTGTTTGGTTATTTCAATGTGCAAAAATTAGGTTGGCTCATCAATTTAAGGCTGCTATCTGTTTTTGGATCTCAGGAAAATAAGTTACACTGATTACCTACCACTTAGATCTGATTTCTTTGAGGCACATGCTTTGCACACATTTGTTAATTTACTATATTATCCAGTACTGGTATTTTTCAAACCCAAACCCACTTGGCCCACTTGTATTCACAGCACAATAATATTTTTATTAACTTATTGCTGTGAAAGTGGGTAGGTTGAACACTAGGTCCTGCAGCTTCAGGACTGTCCAGTATGGTCTTATTCAATTTTTATTCACCAAACCACCAAGTGCAAATGCATGTGTAGCAGTGTAAGCACTTCCCTAAAGGTAGGTCAAGACTTTAAACACCATTAAGTTTGTAGGCAACAAGTTAATTAAAGGCAGTGTAGAAGCAGGTTATGATTAATATTACTGTTTTTGCTTTTCTGTACATCCCATATTTAAAAGGCAGCGAGTGTAAATGCAATCGGACTGGCAAATGCATCTGGGTTTGAGGCACATGCAGCAAAAGGCTTGTTTGCGTGTGTTTCCACCGACTTTGAATAATAGCAAAGGCTCTGTAATTCTCAAGATATTAAATGTGGGATGACAGTAGTGACGTAGTTTTGGGCAAAACCACAAAAGTGATGGCTCTTTTGTGGCCAAAATTGCAACAGAAGGTTCTCTTTCTCCTTATTTATAGGTTAACCGTTTTGTTGTTTTGCATCTGAGTCTTGTACATCAAGAGGGATTTCAAGATTCAACCACTCAATTAAGAGTTAATTATACTTACACTTTTTGAGGTTTATCGACCTTTCACATACACTCCCTGAGGTTTCAATAATTACACATACACCTACTGAGGTTTTAAAACTGTTACATATAACCCCCTACAAAAGAAAAAAAAATAAATAAATAAAAAAGAAAATATTTGTATTCAGGTTAGACCTTACACCTTGAATAATCTTATTAGGCTATTTAATCTCTTAGCATGCTTTTTTGCATAATATTTCATCATTTTTGTCTCACTATAGGGAGTTATATGTAACAGTTTTAAAACCTCAGGGGGTGTATGTGTAATTATTGAAACCGCAGGAGGTGTATGTGAAAAGTCGATAAACCTCAAGGGGTGTAAGTGTAATTAACTCCCCAATTAAACCCTTTTAATATGTATATCCCACCAAAGATGTATCGCACTGGTCCAAGTAACAACCCATTTCAAATTCAGTTTATTTTCCCACCTTTTCGTTAAGAAGGACTTAATGTTGGAGGGTTTTAGTTTTAGTCGCTATCTACCTTTATTACTTGATAACACTCATAAAAGTGGAGGACAACAACCTCCTCATTAGTTGAGGTACAAACTTGCCGCTGAATAAGATGGAAAAAGCGACTTAATGAAATTAGAGAAGGACCACAAGAACATTAAAACCTTAATCATACACATGGAACAGCCAGAATTTGAGAACGATGGATGCTTTTACATAACAAGGTAGCAACTTGACTAGTCTAAGGGGGACTACTAAGCAACATTGAGCCATCATCTTGCTGAGGGTACTTGATGCATGCTCACAGACCGAATCTTCCTCCAATTTATGTGAAGGTCTTAACCAAAAAAATAAAAGGTCTTAATATAGGTTGCCAGAATGCCAGGACTTCCTTGTTTGGGAAAGTGAAAAGCTGGGGAATCTACGCACAATGATGTGTCCCTCGACTCATCACAAATGTACTAGTACAGCTCAGTGATGGGTAGTTATCCAGTGTCACAATAGTTATATGTTTCAACTCTGAACTCTACCTACCATTAAGTACTTTTTGTCTTCATATGGCAGTGTTATGCAACCTGAGCTTCAATATCTAATGAGCTTGTGAAAGATAATCCTAATCAGTAATTATTGTCAGCAGATTGACCGTTTTTCTACACATATGGAAGACCATACATACAACTCAACTTGGTGAGAGATACGCTGATGATGATCTGGTCAGTAAATATGGCATTTCAAAATTACAAATTGTATGACAAGAAAAAAAGCAGAGTGAATTAGAAAAAAAAAAAAATTATTGTGTGTAATTATAATATCACGTGACATAATGATATGGTATTATTAATTTACTTAAATTATAACATATGTATAATAATTAATTTGTTAAATCTTAAACCCTTAAAATTATACTCATATTATAATCTAAATAGATTGATAACATTGTAACATCATACAATAATTTCTAAAAAAGAATTACCGAAATAGACCAAATTGCCCAAAGCCTTTGAGGCTAAAAGCCGCAGGGTCACTTCACTTTATCCAGCAAGCGTCAATTTCGACCAACGCAATCATCAAAAAATTATATGAATTCAACGCACATGGACTAAATAACAATTCATTCCAACAAAGTTGTCCTCAGCCCCTTAGAGCATCACCGATGGATTGGACAAATTATGGAACAAACTTTATTTGTAGTGCCACGTTGGATTTTGGCTTCCAATAGATGAGAAAAACAAATGATCAAATTTGATGAAGAAAAAATCAAGGTATATTTGACCAAATATCAAATTAGAGCAAATTGAAATCCACTTACTATTTAACCAATAAAAAAATCTAACATCTTTATTATTTTATTAAATTAATAAAATAATATTTATTCTAACTATTTGTCTTTATCCATTGGAGTACAAATTTTTGATATAGCAAATTTTTATTTCAAAGTGAAACATAGGTTAGTAAAGGACACTTTTGGTCTATATATTTACTAATGATGCTCTTGAAAAGGGCAAGAGCCTATATATTAACTCCTGTATAAAAGCTTCAGCCTTTCGTACTGAACTAAATGGGCTTTTTCTTTGGAGGAAAAATGTCCAGCTGCCCCCATGGACATGGAGGCTAGCAAGAGTACTGAAGTGGAATGGAAATGCATTTCAGCTTCGACCCATAAAGGCATAATCTCCGCATCGATTAAGAGCTTTATTGGTGAAGCGTGCTGTTCCCAGCCCCCAAATCAGAAGTTCATAATCCCCAACAAAACGGCTTGAATGTCACAGCTAATTAGCTAAAGCTCACCACTTAATAATTGTTTGATCACTAAAATGATATAACACAATATACATGGGAACAAATCCCACAAGAAAACAACAACATGAGATAACATTGTAAGTTTAAAACATAATTTCCTTAATTAGAACATCTACTACCAACGGTTATGGGACCAGGTACCAGCCGCCAAAGAATCCAAAACCCGTATACCTGTTTTTATAGAGGAATTCATTCTAAAATGACCAAATTCTACTTAGTTTCAGTGACTGGAAGGTACACGCCTTCTGCTGCCAACCAAACATTGTCAGCCCGTTTGTCTCGTACACCACAAACCTACATCATCTCATACATGGTTATGGATAATATTAAAATTATAACTTCAATAGAGTATTGCAAAAAATTCAGAACAAGAAGTTCATGCAGAAACATCTGGTTACTACTTACTTTCAAGAAAGTTATTAGTCACTTTGTATTTAGATACCATCCTAACTTAAGATTAGGGTGTTTCTATTTACGCCCATTTTTGTGCTCCCCTCCCAAAAATTTTCATTTCATGAGCATTAATTTTCAATTTTCAATTTCCCATAAACTTAAACAAGAAAAAAACAGTAGCCATGGCCTCTGGTTATGGGGAGGAGGGAAAGGGTGCTGGGATAGGGGCCTGCAAAAATTCATTTTTGACCAAGAAAAAAAATAGAGGGGAGAGGGAAATGAGGGGGAGGGGGAGGGGAAGGGTGGGAAATTTTCACTTAGTTAAGTCATATTGGAAATTGAAATTAAGGTCACTAGTAATTTTCTCGAAAGTCAGGGACAAGTTTGTTTATCCAGAACTTGTTCATAGCTCATTTTCCTTGAAATTAAATTTGTAGAGTAGTTGCAGCAATGTTAAATACAAACAAAACATATCCATGGTTCAAAGCTGTAAGCATGATTAGCATGATGTCAGTACGACCAGCTGATTGTCAATAATGAAATCAGTTAATCCTCATAAGAATACAGGCTATTACAGAAAACTATTTGTAGTTACACATATCCAGTCATTACCCCCATGATAGTTATCTTTAACATTGCAATAGTTTCTTATTTACTTCCTTTGTTAATACTGCTTGACCCCAAGTGATTGAACTAAAGATATTCAATTGACTCACGTAGCGTCTACATAGTTTTTTTTTTGTCAAAGACAGTTCTGAGTTATAGAGTGCTTATTCACCAAATCAAGAAAATGCGTAAATCTAAAAGCAAGAGATGGCTTTGAAAGTAAAACAAATCTTCAATTGTATATTGCATAATCAGTAATCAGCATTCAGCACCATAATTAACAATCTAGGCTCAACACACCAACAACAAGAAATAAAACAACAAGCAGCCAACAAAATTAGAAATTTATTTTCATTCACTAATATAGGGTTGAGTTCACTATTCTCACCTCCTGCTGCCCCCCAGCTATGCGGGTGTATTTCTTGTCATGACTATGTAGGTAAACACCTGTGTCAACATGCTGAATTCGAACCCTTTGATTTTCCTTCCATGTCTTCCCATTCCCTTCAATCATAACCCTATAAAATACCATAACAACATCAATGCATCAGCAATACAGATGACCAGGACAGGCAAACCTCTTATAAACAAACCAATTTGCTTCTCACCTCCAGTGATCACCAGTGTCAGATTCAGTTTCTCCCCCAAAGCAGCTCACCTACACCCACATTGATTACACATGTCATTTAAGAAGTAAACATCTACACATAATAATCAAAACAACATATACAAAGTAAAGTCACAAACTTCATGCAATTCAGTGTGTCACCAGTTCATAATTACAAGTAAAAATGTAACCACAATCACAAGTACAAGTGAAAAATCATTACATGACATCAATAATATAAAGATTTTAGAAACCTCTTGGTTGCCTGTAATGGGGGATGCATGCAAATGGCTGTGCAGCCATTTCCTAGTCCTCATGTGTTGCAACCTTACGATTGTCCCAGTTTTAATGCTGTCACCTTGCTTCGCACCTGTTCCTAGCTCAGGTCTAACAATCTGCAAAAAATAAAAAATAAAAACAGTTCAATATCTATAACCAAACAACACTCCAAGAAACAAAGACAAAGACAGAGAATAGAATAGCATACATACCCAGTAGCTATTAGCATCGTCAATATTGGGAAAACCAGTAACAGACTGTTGCCCACTACCAGACCCATAAGGCACGTCGTGGGAATGCAAGCGAAACTTGGTTCTCTCGTGCATAAGCTTCAGTACTGTCCCGTACGTGACCTACACAATGCCAATTCATTTGGGTTATGACCCCCAAAAACAAATGAAAACCAAATCAAATCAAATCAGAAATTGGGGGGGGGGGGGGGGGGGGTGGACTCGAACCTCGACGCCCTCTGCGGAGGAGGTGGCGGTGGCGTAGCCTCCGTCGAGATCGAGGCCGAGGAAGAGGAACAAAGCAAGGCAAAAGCAACCAATCGCCATCACCAGCAGTACTCCTATGAACCAATTCTGTTGCCAGAAAGGGAATTCAGGCTCCGAAGCCCGACTTCGTAGTGACACTCTGCCCACGACCCGACCCGGATCTTTGGAAGACGAGGAAGGGGAAGAAGAAGAAGATGAAGAGGGTTTTCTTCGAGTCAAACTCGGCGAACCTGAGGAAGCCACGGTTCGATTCAGAGAGACTCCCTAAGGATTTGCAATTTCTGGATTGGGAATTTGAGATTTTAGGGATTTGGAGTTCGATCTGTGAAGAGTACCGTGTATCATGTATGCGTGTTACTCTGTTTGGAGAGGACTGGTAATAGGTGACATGGTTTCGACGAATGGAAGTCTTACACGTTGGCGTTGGGATGACATGGAAGGTTGTTAGTGGACAAATGATTTAAAGCCACGTTGCGGCCCAATGGGCTTTCAGTCCTTGAAAGACCCGCTCAATAAGATTGAAATAGCATTTTTAGGCCTATGACTGGACTTGGTTCATCTCCCGCCCATTTCCCTCAGTACCCACTACTACCAGTTTTAACAGTCATGGTCATTTGACTAATTTTGTTTGACTTTATTACAATTTACCCTCTGAATTTTGAGTTCGATCTCACTTCATCACTTAAAAAAAACTGTATCAATTTATCACATGATTTAAAAATTTGTTGCAACATACTATCTCGAGCTCATTTTATCTAAACTTCTGTTAAAAATAAGAGTGTTTTGGTCTTTTCAAGTTATTTTTCTCTTATTAGAAAGCGAGTAAAGTATAAAAAAATCGTTTTTTCTAACAATAGAAACCTGAAAAAGACAAAAAACGCCCTTATTTTTAACAATAATTTAGACGGAATAAGTTAGAGATGACACATTGCAACAAATTTTTAATTTAAGTGGTAAATTGACACAAAAATTTTTAGATGGAGAAGTAAAATCGAACCTAAAGTGAGTAAAATGTAAAAAAAAAAAAAACCATTTTGTTTAGCGGATGATGTTTTGCCTCATTGCCTCAAACATCACCAAACCCAAAAGTGTCGGCAACTTTTAAATAAAAAGAGATGGAGAAAACATAAAAAAGGACTTGCATGAGAGGTTGATAGGGGCAAAGACCGATGAAGGAGGCTAGGAGGTTGTCGTTACGAAGGCCGAATAGTGAAAGGGGGTTTTTTCGAGGGATGAGGTTTGGTGTTTTATGCCTTTTTTTTCATTTTGTCATTGTATCTTTTAATTTTTATTTAAATAAGGGTAAAATGGAAAGATTAGATGAGCAAATTTGGATCTAGGGTATGTTGAGCATTTGATAAGGTATATATAAAATTCCCCATTTTATAAGGGATTCTTTTAGTAAAATAAGGAACTATTGATACTATGAGATGATATTTTGGCACAAAAGTTGTGAAATTTGGTGTTTGCCCATGTGAGATTGTAGGTAATGGAAATCGGTGAGGACAAAATAAAATAGTTGCATTAGACAACACACATTTTCAATATATTCTTTGGGACATCATGGGTAGGAGGAGTAGTTTCCCTAGGGGAAGGAGCGCAGTATGTCCTAAATATTTGGGATGTCAAAATTAACGACGTAATTTTAAGCACAAGCACAATACTAATTCTAAAAAAAAAAAACAATAAAAGATCAAATACACTATTATTTTAGGTAAATTCATTGTTATAAACACCTACAACTAACTTATCCATTTTCTTCAAGTAAACTAAGACGCATATCATAAATGTTATAATGAATATTGATGACTCAACGGAATAATTCTAAATAAATCAACCAATGATCTGATTGATCTATGATAACTCTTATTTTTTTAATAAAAAATTTTACTTTATAAACTCCTACAAAATCTTTCACGACAATTATTACTAAAATAAGAATCGTTAGACGTATCACATTTGTATACCACATTTTGAATAATTTTATCAAACCAACAAATTTGTCAAAAAAAAACTAGCAGTATAAGTAATTTTGCTTTCAAATAGTTTTGGAAGTTAAAAGTTTCCATAATTGATAGAAGGTAAAGGAGAGGATAAAATTGGATGTTTTTTATTAAATTATATATGAAGAGTAATTTTTGCTAGGGGTGCAACTCGGGTGGGTTGGGTAGGTTAAAAGGTCAACCCAGCCTCAATTCGGATTAGAGTTGGGTTCGTGTTACCGAATTTCCTTGGGTTGGACATAGCCTGCAAAATCAAGGAACGAGTTGGTTTCAACTTGTGGAAAAATAAAATCTTGATAAAAGTATAACACAATTACCTTAATTAATCAAACACCATATTTCAAAACTTCAAATATCGACCGAGTTCAAATAAAACAAAGCAATACTTTTAGGGCTTCAACATGAAAATAAAATAATAATAACAACATCACAACCATATTATTACCAAACACTATAGTTTAGGTTTTATTCTACACAAAAAATATATAAGATAAAATACATATTTCAACCTTCTTTAAACTCTCTAGTTCCTCTGCAATAACGATATAGAAATTAAATATTATATTACTAATTTAAACTAAAATGTAATATAATATATAGATTATAGTATAAATACTAATACAAATTAGGTTCCGAATTCGAGCTAAGGTTCAAGTTTGGCTTGGGCGGACATGACTTCTACCCAAGCTCAACCTAAAAATTCGAGTTGAGGTCGAGTTTGGGTTCGGGCGAGTTTTTACTTTTTCAAACCCTTCCACACAGGTTCAAATACCAAGTTGGATTTGAGCGGGGACTATCTAGTAGGGACTCGGTAGGGCAAGTAGCTTAGAGAATTAGAGTATGTGGCTATGAACAACAGTGTCATGGATTTGAATCCTTTCTCCCCCACAACCGACCAAAAAGGGAAGAAACTTTCCCTTTAGAAGTAGTAAATTTGTGGTCGAGAGTTTGGTTAGAGGATAATTTTGTATCTTATGAGTTACATTGCTAATGAATAACATATAAGTATTCTTTCTAATTAATTATATTGATGTTAAAAAATACATGATGCTTAAGCTTTAAAGTCTAAAGACATGTAGACAAATATTTATAGTTTTGACAATAAAACACTTACCACATACAAATATTTATAGTTTAAGCAATATCAGACAAATGTACAAAAATTTATAATTTCAAAGATAACAATAAAGCATTTACCATAAATATTATACACTTACGACAAAAGTTTAACTCCTTATTTTATGAAAAAAAAAATCATTAACACACAAAACTAAGAGTGAGAGACGTTTTCACATTTTCTTAACCGAAAACACAGTCAATGATAAGACATGTTTCTTTATTAGGGTATTTATGAAAATATATTTAGTTGAAATAAAGTGGGGCTTGTAGCTCAAAAGATTATAGTACATGGCTACGAACCATGGCATAAGGATTCCAATGCATCCTCACCCACAACCGACTAAAAAGGGAAGGAACTTTCCTTTTAGGAGTAGGAAAATCGTGGTCAAGAGTTTTAATTAGAGGAAAGTCTTTGGTCACTTATGAGTTACATTGTGAATAATTAACATTTAAGTATTTTTTCTAATTAATGAAGTTCGCAAATTGATATTAAAAAAATAATGCTTAAACTTAAAAGTCTAAGCATATACATATCAAATAGATAGACAAACATTTATAGTTTCGGTAATAAAGTACTTATCACATACACACATCAAATATATGAACACAAAATTTTAATTTTAGCGATAACAATAAAACATTTACGCAATATCATACACTTAGGACAAAAGTTTAACTCCCTATTTCCTTAAAAAGAAATCATTAACATATTAGGCATGTATATAATTTGCCATCTAAATATAGGATATGCATGCTAGATACAATTCACAGGTGAGAAGTGCATGTACCAATGCTTTGCACCTTGGCCAATAAGGCTATAAATCTATCATTTTCAAAAATTTACTCGGTTAACAAAAAAGTCTTCCCAAGAAAAAGGAAAGCAGCATCAAATCAACGGTCTACAGATCCCACGTGGGCCCCTCGCATGAAAATCCAAGGGCGGATTTGAAATCAGAAAGTGAACTCCAATTCACAATCCTGCGGATTCCGAGCCATGCTTCCCTGGATTCTCTTTTAAAAGCGCAAAAATAAATTAACATTACAGAGACTCAGACTCTACAAACAAAGAGTCTACAAATAAGAGAAATTGAAAAACAAAGCCAGCGACATATATATATATATAATTTTTTTTTATATGCAAAAATAATATCGAAAACTCTCTTACTCACTTTCTCTCTCTAGAAAGAAAACCCTAACTTTCTCTCTCCAAAAAAATTTCCGCTTTCTCTCTCCTCGATTCGCGTGGTTCTAGGCTCTCAATGGTGTGGAATTAGGGGTAGAGCTACGAGATTGTCAAGGATCTAGAGCAGGAAACAGGAAAGGAGTAACAATGGCGTCGTCAATGTCGTCACCGGACAACGAGCTCGAAGCACAGCTTATGGAAGCTGGGAATAAGCTCTTGGAACCTCCGTCTTCCGTCGATGAGCTCCTTCCTCTTCTCGACGTGAGCCCTCATTCCTTTTCGAATTATTAGGGTTTTCTTTTTCTTTGCACACGGTGAAGTTTTTGTGTCTTGTTGGTTTTTTGTTTCACTCTTAATTTCCTAGTTTATTTCATTTTGCTCATATATACTTATTTCTGTGGTTATCTGTTAATTTTGTCAAATGGGATTGCAATATTATTGTAATAAAAGCTTCTGATGTCCGCTTTAAGTGGTTTTTAAATTTTCCAATATTTGTTTATTTTTGTGATCTGTGCTTAGTTTGTTCCCATTTTAATCCTGGGCAGTGGGCTGCATGTTCTTCATGTGCTTGGTACTGCTTGTATGACTGTTTATTATTGGTCTTCATGGGTTTAGGCCTAGGTACGAGCAATACTTTCCTATGCCATGCATGAAGTCATAGGTAGCCTTTGAAGGCTGTAAAGTTGTGTTCTAATGAGATTGAGGACGAGGGGTTTGAATCTTTAGCTCACTTGCCTTTGAGGCATCTTAGCTATGGGATTTTTTATTTTATTCTTTGTATCCCTCATTGTGCACATTTCATAGGTCCTTGTTTAAGTCAATTATGCACATTTCATAGTCGAATCATAATATGGTTTATCGATTTAATATAATACCATTTAAGTTCTAGATTTGAAAAATACTTAAGTTTTCAGGTATTATGAAGGTTAGTGTTTATTTTATATAGCAAGGGCAATACAAATGATTTCCTGATATGAGTATGTAGATAAGATATTTATATAACTAATAAATCAAATTGATGATCGACCTTTTCGAGTTTTATTAATTTTCATTAATGCTCTTGAAACGGGATAATTAACACAAAGGAAAGCCATTTCACATGGGAATCTTTGTCCTTTGCGGGTCTCAAGTAGATATTTGGAAAGAATATAACGGAAAGATTTTTTGGTTGCTTTAATCACACTACCCAGAAAAGGTTATTGATCGATACTAGGTTATAATAATTAAAGCTTTCCTTGCTCTTCATTCATACCTGTCTTCATAAAATCCAGTTTCAAAAGCGAATTCTCGTGCGCGTGTGCACGCGCGTACATATTTAATTTATTATCCGTACCTTTCTTAAAATAAAGGGAAGTCATTTCTTTTATTTTATTTTATTTCCATTTTTCTTTTTTCTTTTTTTGTCCATCACTGTTATATTTTCTCTCTTTGCAAGTTCTAGTTTCAGATCAAGTTAATTTTAATTTCCTATAACTTCATTTCGTATCGTTTAATTCTTCCCTCTTTAGTTTCAGATCAAGATAATTTAATTTTTGTAAACAGATTTTGCATAGATGGGATCATAAAATATTCTTGCGTCCGTGTTGTTTACTTCTTCTCTTTTTGGTTTCAGTTGGTTTGATTTGCCTTTTGTTATAAGAATAGAACACTATTTTGATCATTGTGTGATGGATTGTTCCAGGCATAAAAACCAACATTAATACATTACATGCGTGTTATGTGAATTTTGTATGTAGGATTTGGGCCTCAAAGGATTACATAATTAAGTCCAAAACTGGGAGTGTTATAACATCAGTTGAAAGTTTTTCCCTTCTTAACTTTGTAATGAAGGGCACTGCATATCTTAAGATAGCATCAATGAATGGTTATGTTATTTCTTAATTCTTTTTCCCTTCTGAATGTTTATGCTTTTTCTTTCTGTTTTTGATGGTGTTCTCATGGTGACGTGGTCAATACCCTTATATAATCTTGTATTGTTCTTTTCCCTGGTGATATTAGAGAGTTGAGAGTTGTCTATCAAAGGTAGAACAGTCACCTTCCACAGCTATGCAAAATGCACTTTCTCCGTCTCAGAATGCATTGGTTGCTGATCAACTTTTAAGGCATTCAAATCCTGATGTCAAAGTTGCAGTTGCGTCTTGTATCAGTGAGATAACAAGAATAACTGCGCCTGATGCGCCTTATGATGATGATCAAATGAAGGTACTTGGAATCTTTTGAGTTTATATCGTTATACCTATTATTCATCTGGATTGTCTCTGCATATTAGATTTCTCTTCTTAATTACATCTCTTAAATTTTATGTGCATGTAGGAAGTTTTTCAGCTTATTGTATCTTCCTTTGAAAATCTATCTGACGAGTCAAGCCGTTCATACACAAAGAGGGCATCGATTCTGGAAACTGTTGCGAAGGTCAGGTCATGTGTGGTGATGTTGGATCTTGAATGTGATGCATTGATTCTTGAGATGTTCCAGCATTTCCTCAAGGCAATAAGGTACAAAGTAGTACGTAGAGTTGGGGGTCACCTCTCTATGTTGTGCTGATATTATATCTATATATGAACTTTCTTGTACTTTTGAAGTAAGACTTGTAAGTTGATATGTTGTTGGAAACTTAACATTTTATATTTTCAATGTTTTTCAGGGATTATCACCCAGAGAATGTTTTTTCATCCATGGAGACAATTATGACTCTTGTTTTAGAAGAAAGTGAAGATATTTCTCTTGAGCTACTCTCTTCCTTATTAGCTAGTGTGAAAAATGATGATCAGGTAAATTATTATTTTTGTTGTACAAGGAGTACTTTTGTATTTCCTATTTTATTTTTCAATTTACTCCGTAATTGTTTTTTTTTCCCAGAATATTCTACCAATTGCTCGGAAGTTGGGGGAGAGAGTACTCGAAACCTGTGCTGCTAAGCTTAAGCCGTACCTGATACAGGAAGTAAAAACCTTGGGTATTGTTTTAAACGATTATAGTAAAGTTGTAGCCTCAATATGCCAAGAGGCAGCTGGTGATGCTGAGCAGAATGAAGTCCATGATGCTGATGAAAATATGGTAAGATTTTCAAAGTTGCAAGATCACGAAATTCATATTCATTGTTTTATTGATAGGTATGGATGAACTTGATAGTTGGATGTTTCCACCTCAACCACCTAGATGCTGCCCTTGCCCTGTTGCTCAGTGTGACATTTGAATGTCATTCAACCACTGAGGTCAAGGCAGCAATTAAAAATACTGATTTGCCTATTGGCAACATTTGTTGCTCCTGCCCTGTTGCTTAGTGTGACATTTGAATGTCATTCAACCACCGAGGTCAAGGCGGCAATTAAAAATACTGATTTGCCTATTGGTGACATTTGCTGCTCCTGCTCTGTTGCTCATTGATCTCTGTTGGTTGATGGCATCAATATATTGATTTGTCTTTGAGACTTTCAAGTTAACTAAGATTTGGTTCTGTTGTTACATCAGGCTGAGGACAAGTCAGCAATTAGGGAATCTTCAGATGAGGCAGCCCAGGTGAGTTGTTTCTTCTTCTTCTTCTTCTTCTTCTTCTTCTTCTTTTGCAAAGTCTTCCTTTTTCTCTAATATTCCTTATTATTTATGTTTCTACTTGCAGACTAAATTTTATAGTTTTGAAATGGGTCATCTCACACATTGTTCTGTTTGTCTTTGCAGGTGGATAAAGAAAAGACCACAGAAGCAGTTTCTCCTGAACAAGTTGATCCTGTTGACAGATCCTCAAAGTTAGTTGTAAGCAATGGTGTTGCACAGACTGGAGAAGACAACTCTTTGGCTGATTCAAACTCCTTAACGAAGCAAGAGCAAGGTCATGATACTGAGGATTGCAAGGATCCAAATACATCAAGTAATGCTGAACCTGAGAGTTTGGAGACTGAAAAGGCTGTTCATGCAGAACAAATTCCAGAACAATTGCCAGAACAAGTGCCAGAACAATTGCCAGAACAAGTGCCAGAACAATTGCCAGAACAAGTGCCAGAAAAAGTGCCAGAACAAGCTACCAAGGATAAAGAGAGGGATTCTAATTCTCCAGTGAAATCATCGCAACCCTCAGATGGTCCTCAAGTTGATAATGAGGAAGAAACTGAGATACTCCCAGACCATAAAAGTGGCAGTGAAGATGTTCCCAGTTCACCTCGTGAGGGTCCCTCAGTGGAGGCAGCTGTGCAATCAGAAAATGAGAAAGGGTCTGATATTAACCTTTCTTCAAAGGCATTGGAGAAGGAATCCACTGATGTTGCTTCCCCATCCCCAAGTGTGAGCCTTCCTGATGAGAGTCGTTCCAAGAAGGCTGGACGGCATAAGAAGAAAGATAGTTTAAATAAAGAGGCTGCACCATTTGCAGATGATGAACCCAAAAGGTTAACTGATGGAACAAGTGATTCAGAATTAAAACCAAGTAGGCGCTCGGGGAAAAAGGTGTCTGCTGGGGTTTCCAATGAGCATAAAAGTCCAATTTTGGTGGATGCATCTAGAAAGGAAAGTGGCACCACAAGTGATTCAGAGGCAAAACAGAAATCATCCAAGAGGGTAGATGGAAGCATTAAAACTAGTGATGGTTCTTCTATAAAGCAGCCAGAAGATAAGAAAAAGCGGGGTCGTGGAAAAGTTGTTTCGGGAAAGGATGTAACAAAATCTTCAGCCAAGGATGATGACAAAGTACTTTCTTACTGGCTTTGCAGTTTCCCTTTGCTTTTTAGTCTGTGATATTGCTAATAATTTTTTTGATGAATACCTTTTTTAACAAAATTACTGTTACTATGAACTGTTTAGGAGATGGTGTCAACACCAAAGTCAGTGCCAAAATCAACCAAGGATGAACCTCGCTTGGAGGAGACTCCTAAGGCAAATTCCAAGAGGAAGCGTGCTTCAGGCAAAGGAAAGGTATGTATGCTTAAGTCTAAAGGTCTACAATTTGTATGTCTTTTTGGTCAAAATATTTTTGCTTAGCCCTTGATATTAGTGATTACTGCATATAAAAGTTGTGCATAACATGGTGTTGGCCTCGTCTTTTGCAAGATTTTGGGATATTATTGTAAGTTCTGTTCAACGTGTAGTAGTAGACTTAGGGTGATATAATTATATGATTTGGGTGTCTTCTATATATTATTATTTTTTTAAATAGTGACTGTTTTTATTAGTATTATTATATTATATTTTGGTTTTTGATCAGGACTTCTCTAAATGCCCCCTCCGGGATCAAATTGTATTAATTGGGGCGCATATAATCATTTTATGACCTTGGCCAACCTTCAAATGATATGTCTTGTATTATTTTAGGTTCTTTCATGTTTCAATACAGTTCAAGAAATCATGCTTGTATTCATTACTTTCAATAGGCTTAAAGACTCCTTTAATTTTACCTCGTGAATAAATTTCTTACTGATTTATTACTCTCAGGAATCTGATGTCAAAGATTTTGGTGAGAATATGGTTGGTTCAAAGATTAAAGTTTGGTGGCCAAAAGATCGTACGTAAGTACTGACCTTGCGTTCTATATTTTCTCAATATTTTACTATGCGATGCTGCTGGAGTTTGGCATTTTGCCATGGAAAGTTATATATATATATATATGTATTAACTAGAATAAGGAATTTCTTTACAATTGTGAAATGCCAATTTTTTGCCTGTCTTTTAATGTTTAATTACTAATTTTGCAGGTTTTATGAGGGTGTTATTGAGTCTTTTGATTCTTCTAAAAAGAGGCATAAGGTGAGATGCTAACTATGGAAGCCTCATCCTGTTTTGGGCTGTCTACACTTTAGAATTTCATTTATAATTGAAATAATGTAATTGATAAAAAAGATTGCCACTAACTTTTCTTGTTAATATGATTATGTATAATAATGAAAATTGATATTGCTTAATTCCTGGTACTCTTGCCATTCTTCTATAGGTGTTGTATACTGATGGTGATGAAGAAACATTAAATCTTAGAAGAGAGAAGTGGGAGTTTATAAGTGGCGACTCTGGGTCAGATGGGGTAAGTGACTGCCATACTCTATCTAATCATTTAAATTTTTCCATGCTTAAGTTTTGTGTTGATACAGTGTTTTTAACAGGAGCAGGAAACTGATCGATCAAGTCATGATACTTCTTCTGAAGTGTATGTATCATTTACTTTTGATATGTACTTTCTATTTTAAAACCTTCAATATCAGTCTTTAACGTTCAGATTTTTAGATTGCAGTCTGATCTTCAGATTATGTTATCATATCTTCATATTCTGATTGTTAATTTTGTTCCATCATTTAAAGTTTCCGATGAATGTCACCCTTGTGTGCTAAATTTGATCCTATCATTGATTATCTTGAACATTTTGCTAGGACGGTGAAATTTAAAGTGTTTTCCTGTTTTGCACGTCAAGATCAAAATGACCTATTTGCTCCCCTTCTGCTTGTTCAGTGCATTAAGATTTTTGTATTTGATACTTGCTGATCAGGGTATATGGCTGCATCTCCCTCTGAATCATGGTTTTGAAACTTAATTTCCCTTGTCAACCATTTCTGTCGGAGATCCGGCTGTTATTCCATTGATGCAGTGTTGCAGTCTGTTTTGCCTAGCGCCTAGGCACCTAGATTTTTCTTCATGATAAATGATTCAGATATCATGATTCAGATGCACCCCTCGACATTGCTACCTTGTAGGCTACCTGCTAGTCTGTCGTGTTTTCTATTTTGCTGATAAATCTAGTGCTTCATACTTCTGCACTCAAAAGTTTTTTTTTTTTTTTTTCTATAAATTATATCACCTTTGTTTTGACGCTTCACTTTATATCTCCATGGATTTGGTTAGGATTAAGAAACCTGAAATACTTGTAGTTGAGAGACCTGTGTTCTCTATGCTATTTCCCTACGCTGCTTGATTGGACACCTATTTTGCTCTTGTTTCTTTTAATGCGACTTTTTCGTTGTGGTCTTATCTTCTTTTATGTCTGGTTGTCATAACCAGGCCCCTGAAGAAGAAAGCGAAAATAAATGCTGATGAGTCAACTAAGCAAGAAAAGATGGATGCTTCACCCAAATTGTGAGTGCAACTTATGTTACTTAGAATTGGTGTTATTCTTTCATTAATTTCTCAAGTTCAAGTCGATTTTCTAGGGGTGGAGGAGCTTCCTCCAGCAAATCAAAAGGGACAACAACCAAATCTGGTCGTAAATTGAGAGAAGGCAGTAAAGGAGATGGCAAATCCAGAGGTGATATTTCCAAGACTATGGGAAAATCTGATGATGACCATGTTGGAAAATTAAAGGATCACATTCCAAGAAGTGGTAGCAGTAAATCAGTTCATGTTGCTCAGAAGACATCGAGCAAATTGAAGAATAATGACACCCAGACACCTAAGGGTACGAAATCCAAGGAAGATGACAGCAGCGCACAAAAAGCTTCCAGCAAGTCCAAGCAAGACACACAAAAGGCCGGGAAGTCAAGTCAAGGCACGCCAAAGACTGCCTCCATTTCCAAGGGTAAATCCTCGCTGGGTGGTGGCAAAGCAAAT
Source organism: Dryas octopetala (assembly GCF_963921425.1). Lineage (NCBI taxonomy): Eukaryota > Viridiplantae > Streptophyta > Magnoliopsida > Rosales > Rosaceae > Dryas > Dryas octopetala. The sequence goes on from NC_141372.1 coordinate 2,266,057, forward strand.
GCCAATGGTACTGGCAAGGTGAAATCTGGTTCAAAGACGAAAGATGTTGAGGATGTGAAGGGGGACTCGACTGATTCTGGGAAAGCACCAGAAAGTACAAAGGGGAAGTCATCAGCTTCATCCAAGGCACAGGGAAGTGAGGCCAAGTCTGGTAAGAAGCGACGGAGAGGAAGCAAGAGTTGATCATCATTTAGTCTCTTTTGCGACAATGCAATATGATTCCCAGATTGTGGCTAGAATTGTTATATTCATAGTCGGATAGTCTAGAGTATGGTGGTTGTAGGGGTAACATAGTTTTATTTTATAACCAATGTTCTAGATGAAGTTATTGTTATTTTGAGGCCGCAGTAGAGAACTTTGGGTTAGCTTTGTTGAAAAAGATGCTTTTATAGGTATGTCATAGATTCACAGACTTGCTGCTAGAGTGCTCTACCATCTTCATTCTTTAATCGCATTTTCAAACTGCTGTTGGCGAGTTCCAGTGGTTAAATTAATGTTGATCTGAGATTTGGTGATTTTAAGCTCTAATAGATGAGAAGGTATGAACTGTTTAATAAGCCAAATCTGCGAGGAGTTGAGCTTGTCAACTGTAGGCTGTAGTATTGTCCCTTTTTGTCAGACTTATGTTCCATGAGGACCCTTTGATTAGAGAACGGTAAGGCTGCATTTCCCTTTGCTCTTTTGGTTAGACAAGCCTGAATTTACTTAACTTGCATGGCTTTTAAGCCTTTTATATTTTGTTTTCAATATTTCCGCATTCTGGAACATTTATGATCTTTGAAAAGCATTAGCTACATAAACTGATAAACCTGGGCCTTAGCTTTGAGTTCCAGTAATCAGTAGTCATGAGTCAGTAAAGTATGTTCTGATTTTGAACTTTCAAGAAGCCCAACTCAGATCAATAGAGTATGGGCTGGTGGAGCTGAGGGGAGAATCATATTACGCATGTTCTATATAGTTCTTACAAGTCCAATTATTCTATCATACTGCTTTGGACTCTAGCTAACCACAAGGTCCACAACTTAAGTAATATGTTGCTGACATTAATACATGTACGATCATCTTAACTTACCAATTTATGAATTGGGAATCACAAAATCATTTAAGAGTTCATCTAATCAATGATTCAAATTCATAGTCTAATAAAATAATAACATATCAATGTCATCACAAAATATTTTAATACGACTTAAATTTCTTTTCATATAATAGAAAAGAAAGGGGAGAAAAAGTCACCATGAGACATAAACCTTATGTGTGTCTTATTACCTATACTTATGTTAAATATTAATTTAAGTCCCTATCGTTAAAATATCAATGTGTAGTTTAACTTGTGAAGGAAAGAAGATCGAGTAAACACCAATTGCAGGATTTGACTTTTTATACTCTACATAAAATTAACAAGACATTTTGTTGTCTTTTGAAGGAAACAAAATCTAACAAACCCTCTATATATTGGTCTCCTCTAATTTATATATCTATTGGTCTCCTCTATATCTATTGCTCAAGGATTGACCTTTCATGCTCTCCACTCCACACAACTCTACAAAACCCTTATTTGACTTCAATTTTCTGAAGGCAAAAATTGTAGCTTCCATATATCTATTGCTAAAAACGACCTCTTTGGTCTTGTCAGGTTGTCATCATAAACTGTTTGCCCATTATAATAAGTTTTGTGTCCCTCCCACTATCAATTGCTTTGATAAATTATTGTCTTTTTTTTTTTTTTTGAAAGATAAATTGTTGTTAGGAAACCCCTAACTTTTGTGATTATTGTTGCCATCCCCACCCCACCCCACATCACATGCAACATCTACTTGTCCCCCCCACTTGAGTAGTTTGAGGAAATAAGTGAGTTTGCCAATTGCATATATATGTAATGTTGGTGGTTGTTGAAACTTAAATTCCAATTCTCTTGACTTTATTGTGGCTCTTTTCCCTACACTTTACATTTTGGTCAAATGTTACTGCAAAGTTCAATTTCATGTCATGTGTATATCTTTAAAGAAAAGGGGCACGAACACTTGAAGATACGGTTCATGTAGCAATTAATTAAAGCAAATAAAAGTGACTTTCCTTTCCTTTTGTCATTTAGCCAAACCCCAGTGTTGGAAACTTGGAGATGGTTGTATCTTGGTTGATCGAGTCCCTCACTTTCCATTGCTCCCAGTCAAAAGAAGATAGAGAGGAATAAAAAAGAGAGGGGGATATTGAGAAATTAATTTGACATGTTTTGTTGTTTTTTTTTTTTTTGGTCTAGACATATTATGTTGTTAAATCATTAATTATATAAAATGTTATTTGCTGAAAGCTTACATTCATATAATTAGGATAGTTGGGGCTGTTGATGGGTGTTTGAGAAAATTAATTCATATATAGGTAGGCCCTAATTAACAAGTTTCTTTTTTTTTTTGTCTAAATATGGCAATTAAAAAGTTACTGATTCTTAACTTTAGAATTAATTGCCGATGGCAGATTGTTCGGGCCAAAAATCTCCTAGTTGATGAAGGTGCAACCGTGCAACCGTGCAAGTGTGCTTTGTCTGCAAGTGGGTTTGATTGCATTAATGTAAAAACTCAAAAGTGCATATATATATATATACATATATATTGATATTAGACAGAAAGATGAAGCTTTTACTAATTCAATGAAATCTATTGCTGGGTATTGCGTATAGGTACCAAAACGCATGGGATTACTTTCGTTTCTATAAAAGGGCAATGGGTATAGGTACCCCACATACATACATACTTTCAGATTTACATAAATAAAGAAATAGTACAAACTATATATAACATTTACTTTACTTCCATATATTTATGAGCTGAAACACTTATATGTTACTATATATAACTTTGTGACATCTTGTTTAAGATTATATTAACTCTAAGTCTTGTTTGATGCTCAAGATTAAATTTGATAGATTAGTTAGATTCAAAGTGTATTGGATCGAGGAATTAAGAAATGAAGGCTAACAAACAAACTTTATTCAAGTTGAAGGAAGAAAAATGATTAGTCATAAGAGATTGATATCCCACCATTTTGTAGGAATTGGAACTTGGAAAGAATAAGTTTTCCTTATTACTAGTCTATCTTCTTCCTTCTATATACCTTAGATTTAGTCAGTTAATTATCATTACTATATGTAAATTCCTTCAATACACCAAACGTGGTCTTAATGGAATTCTTTTTTATAAAATTTATATGATTTAGTTTAATCTGTAATTAATAATCTTAAAAAAAGAGAGTAAGATATGCATAGAAGATAGTATGTAAAAACATAAATGTGGAGACGGAATAAGACCTAAAAAGGATGTGACTACACCATTTAGCTATTAATTAGTCTAGTATTATTTCTCTTCCTATTATTAGGAGGGGTCTCAAGTTATAAACTTATAATTTGAATCTCCCATCCCTCAAGATTAAAAAATAAAAAATACTAACAAATTCTATAAATGAACAACAAAATTATATTAAGCTATGTATTCTCGTCCATAGACATAATTAAGATTAAGAATTCAAAATATTCATGACTACTTCTTTGGAAACTAATATTATTGTTTTGAGGAAAATTAAGTAGAGTTTTTGGGCTTAGATTAAGTAGTGAGAGATGACAAGATAATGAATTAAAACTAAGAATTTAAGTCCTAAAATTAGAATAGGTTTAAAATTCGATTATCTCTTATATAATAAAAAATAATAAAAATAATAAAGAAATATTGCTAGATATATGTTGGGAATTTAATTTCGATAATACCCAGTTGGAATCATCTCTTCCCTTTTGTACCCTGAAAAATGTAACGTTGGGTGAGTTTCACATCTATTTGTTAAAAAAAAAAAAAAAAAAAAGAGCAATTTACACTGCAACCTAAAACATTAGTGCATTCATGACTGTTGGTCAGATTCGCAGAAAAGACATGAACCCCAACTTAAATGTATGCTGTCATTGTCCCACGAAGAAAATATTGCACAATTCCCTTTGACTTTATTATTTTTCTTCTTTTCTGGGAACCAGTCAAATTTTTTGGTATATTATAAATTTATAATCATTCATATCTGGGTGACGGGAATATATATATGTATGATATAAATTAATGTAATTTTCTGGGTACCACATAGCAATTTGCATGCACATTACATTGGCACATTGCATTCACTGACAGTTGGCACATGGGGTTGCATATTCTGCACTGGTAAAGATTCCTAGACAAAGCATCCATAGCCATTGATTGTGGGGGATGGGATTTAGGAAAGAGGCACCAAAGAGGGAATACAAATAAAATTTCTTATTTTATCAGCTGTCTGTCGTTTTTTTATTTGAGGATTCAGGTTTTGAATATGAGACATTGATTTTTCTAGAGAAAGACTCGACCACAGAAGCATATATTAAGGTTGTTACTTGGTTTGAAACATATGAACAATTTGGATTGGATATGTGGTTTAATTAGATCAAACTCAATCTCTCTCTCTCTCTCTCTCTCTCTCTCTCTCTCTCTCTCTCTCTCTCTTAACATTTGTAAATATAAACCCTAATTAACTTGATAGAATACACACACACAGGCACACTTCCTACTACATTTGTTTACATAAACCCTAATTAACTTGATAGGTCTATTTTTTTTTTGTGATGAATAACTAACTTGATAAGTTAAGGGAAGGGAATCTAAGAAAAAAAATTATGCAAACAAAATTAAATTAAAATGGTCTCAAAGTTGTGAAATTATGAGTGGTCCTGGTGGCCATGAGTGATGACCCTCTTCAACCCAACCCAACACTCAAAGGCTGAAACCTAAAGTTGTAGGTAATTAATTAAATATACAACATGCAATTAAGTATTGAAATGGGAAAACAGAAGTTAGATGCATATATGATGCATCCCATAATTGACAGGGCATCAGGGGCTTTAAGGGCTTTAAGAGCGTGGTCTCTGCTTCCCATTATTAAATATCAACATGTTCTTTGCACATTCCAGTAGGCTAGGCTAGTATTAGTTAATCAATTTGGAGTAGCTAGCTTAGCTACCCTCTTTCTCTGATCGTTTGAATTACAGGACTAGCTAGGATAACTGGGGCATTTAGTAAAGTGTACGTACAACTTTTTTCAAAATTTTCCACAAACTTTTTTTTTTTTTTTTTTTTAACCACTTCCACACACACATTAAAGAACTGAAAAGTTGTAACAAAACCTTAGGGCACAGTCTGCAGAAAAAGACACAGAGAAGTGGTGTCAAATTGATCACTGATTTCATTCACACCCTTCAACGTTCCTGACCTTCCTACCACGTCCCTGGGCTTGAGACCGCCCTACCCCCCCCAATCAAGTGGTTCACTTTTTTTTTTTTTTCCTCTGTATAATGCCTTCACTTTGTTAATTAAGTTGAAATAGAATGAATTTGTACCATCTCCTATTAAAATAAAAAAAACAGAAGGAATTTGTATTTGCGCACTCACATCGACTACCCTGCTAACGAGACATCACTATGGCTAATTTGCGATGATGTTATATAGTATTTGTCTACGATGAAAATTAGTCTTAATTTAGATAGAGTTTTACAAACTTTGTTCCCCTATTGACGAATACTAGGATCATTTTCAATCATATAGGCGATTAATTATAGAGATAGTTAAACTTAGGTCTTTAGAAAAACAGTTTTTAGATGGAGATTGGTGGTGTTTTAAATTTATAAGAAAATTATTTTAATTCATAATAATTTGTAAAAAAATCTTTTTAATTCATAATAAAGTCCTTTTAATTTATAAGAAAATATTTTTAATTCATAATAAAATCATTCCTCGATTTGAAGAGTATTTCCTTTCCTATGGTATAGAGTGGGCTTTGTAGAGGCTGCATGTTAGGTTTTAACTCCGAGACAGCCCAAAATTTTAAAGTTAAAACCTAACATAAAGCTGTAAAAGAATAAAACTAAAAGAACTTAATTAAAAATCTTAAATCACTACTGGTCTTAGTCTAAGAAAGACTTATAAAATGGACTAGATTTTAAGTCTCTCTTAATTATATTTGAGCCTATTAGGTTATAAACAATAATGTTAATTGTCCCACATTTTTTTTTTTCACGTTTGTATCTCACCTTATGTGTCATTACTTTATTGGACATGGTATTTCTTTTTTATTTTTTAGGTTTTATTTTTTATTTTTTAGTCTAATATATGAATGTCATATAAGGTGATATGAAATTATAGTATAAAAATGTGATAAGTGTAGCATTACTGGGATTCTAAATATTAATATACAATTCAAGTAGCTGAAAGAAGGGGAACATTAAAGATGTAACAACTCTAGCTAATTCATCGACAATCCAAGAATAGCCAAACTATCAATTATCATATTTTATTGATGGTCTTTGTTTCCCCCTGATAAATTAAAGGGTATCATCTCTTATGAAAATTTTGCAATCTTGTCACCACATTATATATAGTTTTTTTTTTATCATTGGATATTGACAAGCTCTACTTTCCACTATTAGAGTATATATTTTTACAATTATATGTAATAAACAATAGTATTGTATCAAAGAGGAACACCTTCTCTTAGGATTCGTTTTGTTCACAGAATTGAATTCTTGGGAAATCAATTTCTATACAATTTTGTAGGGAGAATGAAATGTAAGATTCACATTTTTGTGTTTGGTAATGTTGGGAAAGTAACCTAAGAAATACCTTTTTATTTCCAATTCTCATATTTGGTTTATGCATGAATAGGAAATAAAAATTGTTCTGTTTTTTATTATACCCTCATTTATTATAAATAATAAATAAAGAAATGTGAATGGTTTCTTGAATAAATTGATATTTTTAAATTTTGAAAAGGGTATAATTGTCTTGAAAAAGTGTAATTAATGTTTTCCTATAAAAAGAGAAAACAAAACACAAGCTTAATTAGAGAAGGGATTCATTTTCTCCTTTTGGGGGCATTAGATTCCCATAAGGAAGGAAAAGATTTCTCATGCATGCACTTACCAAACATGAGAATGAAATTATTTTCCTATGTCATTTCAAAAATTTAGCCAAATGAGCCCTTATTGTTATCCACTAATCTCTAAACTTATCAATAATCTATTTCTGACATACAAGTGTGACAATGTCAAGGATGATTATCTATGTGTGAGTGAATATTGTTAACCATTAATGATAAATGTGAATTGTATTAGCGATTAAGAATTATCAATGTGTGTGTGTTTGAAAGCGAGGAAAATTTTCATGGTACGGTCTTGTTGAGAGAGATAATCTCATATCAGGAAACTCAAACTTTATATAATAATATATAAGATATAAGATTTTTTTTTCATTGTCAATTAATTTTGAATTGAATATTAGATATTTTAATGATATAAGGAGGCAGACTATCCACATGTTAGCCAAAAAGATACATATACTCTTACGTCACCAATATATATTATTCATATATTTAACTTAAGTGATGTCATACGTATTAATGTAATGGTTGTATACACTTACTCACTCACAACATATCCTTACATGTTAATTATGTGACTATTAATTATGAGAATGAATATATATAGGAAAATGCTAAGAGTCTTAACTTTTGTTTCATACTTTATGTGTCATTACTTTATTGTACATGATATTTTTTTTTAATATTTTTTTTTTATTTTTTAGTGTCTAATATATGAATGCTATAAGATTTAATCATATAGAATCTAATCCATTTTCTCATTAAGCGAAAAGTATAATTGATTTGTCGATCCAAAATACTATGTGAAATCTTTGATTTTTTCCTCTTTCTCTATCCCTATTCCGTGGGTACAACAGTTGAATCAATAGAGAACCTTGTAAAAAAAATTGAGAAAAAAAAGTTGAAATCTCTAACCATATATATATACTATACCCATGTAGGCAAGTTTTTATCTTTATTGATTTATCTCTAGGTACCGTTTAATTAAAATTTTTGGGGTCAGTTTTAAATCTTTAATAAATAGGCATAGTACAGTGTGACTGACTGTGTACCCAGTGAAGTGTGAAGGAAGGTGTGAAGGGCTAATGCATACAGTCTACTCTGTACGGTAATTGGTGGAAGGAGGCGGTTGGCCAATTGTGGAGAATGAAGGGCTACTGTCTCCCTAAATGATGCAGTCCCATCAGCCCAATTCCCAACAAGACAGGGCTGACCCTACCATCATTACAATCCAACGGCAGGGAATCATAGAGCCAATCATATCAAGGGCTATAAATCCATCACCAATCACCCACCATAAAACAACACGCATGCTAGAACCATGTGAGTCCTTTCGCAATACAGTCTGATCCCCAAATTCTTTTTTTTTTATATAAAATAAGTATAATTCAGCCATAATAATATCTATAATTTTTTGAAACTCAAAAATTATTCTCAATTTTAAATATAAATTATATTTAAAATGAAATTAAATAGCTGACTTACTAACAAATAAATGAATTAAATATTAATATTTTTATATTTGAGTCTTAATACCGTTAAATTGATAATTCTCAAAATTTATATTTTTATATTTTTTAATATTCAAAATTAATTTGAGTATTAAATATTTGAAAATTATAGAAGCCAACCAATATCTCCCAACACACAATACACACACACACACAGTGACTCACAGTCTCACACACTAGTCTCTTGGATTTTTATTAGGTTTCTTTTTCTCGAAAATAAAAAGCTTCGCGGACTCTCTCTCTCTCTCTCCCCCTTCCCTTTCTTTGTCTTCCCAAAAAACCGACTCTCTTCTCACAAAGTCATGTTTGATGATAAGAAAGCCAAAGTAGCAAAAGCAAAGCATTGAAGTGAAGTATTTTCTCACTCAACCGCAAGGCAAGTCCAGAACTTTCCATATTCGGCCCTCTCCAGTCTCCTCCTATTTACTGAGTTCTCCGTTCAGAAAACGTCAGGTCTCTGCCCTGCTATGTGTCACCGACACCCGTACGTCCCGTTATGCATGATAGAGATTAGAGAGAGAGATAGAGAAAGAGAAAGAGAAAGAGAAAGAGAAATCATAATCACAAAGGAGATAAGATCATAAGCAGAGAGAGAGAGAGAGAGAGTTCTTCTTCTATTTTCTTTTCTTTTCTTTTTTTGTATTGGGGTTTGTGGGTGTCTATTTTTTTCTTTGTTCTTTGTGTTGGAAGGGAATGGGGTGCTGAAGATAGACAAGTAGAAACCCTAAATCGTCATGGACGTCTTCCCTAGTGATTTTTTTTTTTTTTGCACCAAAAGAGCATGGATCGTAGATTTTGTGATGTTTAGTAGGTTTCCTTATATGGGTTGTTCCTACTATTTGTGTTCTCATCAGATCTGACTCATCATTTCTCTTTTTTCTCAGTTTTTCTTTTCTTACTTCCCCCACCCCTCTTTTCTTTCTCTTGCTTAATTTCCACAATTGCGTACCCTTTCCTTTTTCTGTACTCATAATTTAATTTGGTTCTTAATTTTCTGGTTTGGACATAGAAATTGACAGAAGAGAGTGAGCACACAGAGGCAGATGGTATAGTGTATGCTATTGCTTTTGCGTGCTCATTTCTCTTTCTGTCAGCTTCCTTCCTCGGCCAGAAAAATTTCTTCTCATCCCTCCTCTCTCTCGAAATCTTTATGGCTTTGTGGAGCTTCAAAGAAAACAAACAAACGGCCTTGGAAATTGGTAAGTGATTATTACATATTAATTTTATAATATATTAATATTAAGCTAGCTGCATAAACTATATATTAGCTAGCTTGAAAGCGTGACTTTTGATGGTGGTTTATCACCAAGGTACATCTAATCAGTGATTACTGTGCCAAATTAGCGGCAAAAATCGTGTAATCTCCCATAAAATAGCATGGTCCTCCCTTCCCTACCTTACTTCATGCTAATGTAATATTATCATCTCATCTTTCTAATTCGATCTTATACATACATTATATATAATCCCATTTTTAATTGCTGCGCATGCGATGTTCACTTGATCGAGATCGAATTGGTTCTTGCTTGGATCTTTTGTTCAACTGAATCTAGCCAGAATCTAGTGCTTGTGCAGGAATCATGCGGTTCCAATAGGGTTGCTTGTTTCTACTATTGATCGGGTACAAATGGTTTTTTTTCTTTTTTTCCAAGGACTAGTCTTTGATCCGTGTCTGTACCTTTTGTGTAAGTACCAGAAAATCTAATTTCAGTACTACTTTTTCCTTTGAAATTGTGGTCATAAACTAAGATAACATTTCTCATAGAATATTAATATTGTTGTGAGGTAATGTGATGATGTAAGATGATTGAACAGAATTCTTGGTTGTCTTTGTGGATTTGTAGGTTGGCTATCATTATCAATTTATCATACAAATGGATTGGTAAACCATCAACCCATTATCTTGTGTAAGTTTCTATTTTTATATATTTTCTTGATTTGGTTGGGTTTTCTCTATCTCTCTCTCTATCTCCCTCTCTCAGAAGAGAACTGAAAACTTGTCAATCATGTTTGAATTTGCTTTTCCAATAAGCAAAATCTGGTCCTCCAATTTCCATTTGCGTAGCTACTATTTTCTTTGATCCAATATTGCTCTTATTTTTTGGATTTTATTAAGGTTGTAGCGCGCATTACAATTATTATTGCAAATTAATAAGCACCTTCATCTTTAATTACATGCTGCAGTCATGAATTGATTCAATTCAATCTCTGTGTTGTGTATATCTTGCAGTGCAATTTAATTGTTTCATATATGTAACGGTTTCAAAATAAAAGAGGCTTAATTTTGGTCTCACTCACACATTTCCAATTTTATAAAGTTATGATTTAATAAATTGATTCTTGTGAATATCCATGAATATATGTCAATTCGATACTAGATACGTACTGCTAGGCATACGCTAGAGTTTATAGAACGTTCTATTTTCTCTTGTTCGCATTTAATTGTTTTCCCCTCTCTTGGCCATTTTTTGATTAGCTTGTTACTTATCAACTATATATACAGAATCTAATAATTTTGGAGGACATGTTTTGTAAGGGGAAAATGTTATTCCCACTCCTTCATAATTAAGCTTCTCTCACTCCTACGAGTGCTTTAAAAATGATAAAATAATAATTTTGACATGTTGGAAGATAAGCTGGGAGTGCGAATCACAATTTATTTTTTTGCATGCTATTGGGATGGCAAAGATGTTTTAAGCTTATTTCCCAAGGCACAAATAACAAGACAAGATGTTTTCACCTGTTGCATCCGATAGACTACAAACTCATAGTGATTGGTTGTTTATGCTTAGAAGTGTTACTTCACTTTCTCCTCTTTCAAAAATCAAACCTTGAGATAACAATGTGGAGATATGAAGGATGTGTTGGTATATAATTAAGTTACTAAAGTAACTTTAACAAAAAAGTTCAGCATGATTTTAAGAATATTTTATGTGATGCTTTGTAGGGACTGATCGACGGTATGCTAGAGATGATGACAATGAAGGAATTCGAATCGATGTGAAGTGGTTGATTAGGAATTGATTTAGATAAAGACCAAGTTGATTCACACATTTTTTGTTTAGAGCTAGGTTACTCCACGAAAATAGAATGCATGGATCCAATTCAACTCATTTAATGATGGCTTAATAGATCATCTTATGGGTAATCATAGTTTCTTTTTGGATAAGGGGAAGGGAGAAATTGTTTTATCCTTGAAGCAAGTCTAATTTGGCCTTTTATCATATATAATATATTTTGAACAAAAGTATATTATTTTATGAACAATAGTTTTCTTACAGTTATCTTGCAACAGTTATTAAACAAGTGACTTTTGAGGAGTTGGAAAATCAAGAAATATAGCAAGCTTTAGATGGGAATTAAGGTAGCAGCCAGATACTTGAAAGAAAAGAGGAAGCAATCTTGTTGAAACTTAATTTGAACTTGATGGAATCAAACATAAGAAGCTGTAGCCGATCCCACTTACTGTAAGTTAAAGCTAATATATTGATTAGATGCACCATTTCAGTTAATGATTACCTATAAAGCTTATTTGTCTTTGCTCTAATTGAATGTTTAGATTTTCTTCTTAAACAGACAATATGATTTGGGCATATAGGTTCGATCTACATACCACTTTCTCATCCCATCCCCACTCCAAAAGTGTGAAGATTATAGCCATGATATGTAAGTGTACTTTTAAGAATATATATGTTCTATTTATCAAAGTTAGGTTGGTTTCTATGTTAGAAAAATATGTCGCAGTTAGCCTGTGCCTAGAGATCGAATTGAGATATATAGTTATGCTTTTGGTGGCTGTGGAGCTGATGCCTAGCTAATGTGCCTATATAAATGAGACTAAGGTGACTCGAGTGATTTCTTGATGAGATCCTATATCCGTTCATGTAGATTTCAGTAGTGAGGTTTTGGCTTTGGCATATATTGGTCTTTGTGGAATTACTCTTATATATAGGGATTTTGGGATTTTCTAAGTATCTTTGAAGTATTGTGATCGTGTCTTGGGGTGCTGTGAATTTGGTTTAGGCTATACTTTTTAATTATAGCTATATACAAGTGGAATTGCACTTTAGTAGTTAAAATGATATGGTCTTTTACTTCTTGATCTGTGGCAATTAACTAATGGTTTCATTTATTGACTTCATTGAGTACCTCATAAGCTGTCTTCCCTCAGCCTATATCATGCTATAAATATACATTTGCGGTTGCTTTTCAAAAAATTATTGGATTGAATGTCATCATGTGTATGGTTGCTAACCCATAAGTTTTAATTGTCTTTTTCTTTACACTACTTTCTTTCCAAAGCTAACATCTTATAATTAGCGACTGCCCCACAGACTAAGTTGTGTTAAATGAGACACCAACACACCCTAGAAACCCCTTTTCTAAATTGAAAAATTGTATCTATGTTAAGCAACTTGGACGCTTAATTAGAAATTAATTCCTTACAGTGCCTACAGTTGTCATCTATCTTGTTACTCCGAGAAGTAGACAGCATATCCGATCGACTCCTGGATTGCATGTACATAATTACCATAGTCTTACGTGAGAATTCTGGTTAAGGGTTTTCGGAGGTACATTTAATGTAAGCAGCATATTTAGGATTAATTTGGTTTTTGTGTTGTGTATTTTAGTTGTTTAATTTTGTGAGCAACGTCTTTAAAATTAATTTCGTTTTGGTTTCGGTTTCGTAAATTGTTTTAGTAATTATTCAGGATGAGCTATTAGTGAAAGCTTACTGCATTAGATGCCGCTGGTTGAGGCTATAAAATAATTGAGAGAACAAAAGTCATATGGAATTCTTGCATGCTGACAGAAATTCTATTCTACATCATTGTGTGTGATAATGTTTTCTTGGAAGTAAAAATTCATCAAGTGAGAAATTAATTAGAAATAAATTAAGTAGTGTGGATAAATTGTTTGAGGTTTGTGCTATATAACCATACTTGGAAAATTGGGGTAACATTCCTTATAATGTAGCATGTTAGATGTGTTCGATCATATTTGGTTTTCCTTGTTTTGTATTAATTTGGCTTGTGACATTTGGAAGGGTTTTAGTCAGGAGCAAATGGCCGTTTTAGACCATAATCTGAATGTTGCAGAATTATCGCAGGATTTGATCATGAGAACAGTTCCAGTTGATCAAGGGTGGCCGGGAATTGGGGGCGGTCGTGTCTATACGCTTTTGGGGGTGGAAATTGCTTTGTTGGGTTGATCTCACCAATTAACTGGCTTACAATTTATGCTGGAGGAAGTCTTTCACAGCGCCGATAATATCTGTGTAGTTCATCTACAATGCATTCAATTTGGATTGGAAGCTGTTGTTTTTTTTCTTGTAGCTGCAGTGGAAAATGGAAATTAAAGCATAGTAATTCAGTTTTACTTATATTTTTGAAGAAAATCGTTTCTGGATGTAATTTTCTTTCTTTATTTTGAAAGGAAAAAGTAATATATATATATATATATATATATATATTGCAGTAAGCTGGCCTGATTGAACAGTGAATTCAAACATTGTGATGGGTTTGTTTTTTGATATCATATCTGAATATATGTAACCTAATTTAATTGTTTGACTGGATTCAAACAGCCACTGTGGGTGTTGGGTTTAAAATTTCAAATTAAGGTTGTTTAATGTCTCCGAGCACCTGGGTTGTGCTAGCTGTTCTCAAAAAATGAGCTTTTATGTGTATGTCTGACTGTAAACTGCACGAAGTACTGAAATTTAGTTAGTTATTATACCTCATACAACTAAACTATTAATATACCTTATTATTGAGATGCTAACTTAATTTAAAGGACAGCTACCTAATTCTCCTACTATCTGAAGTTGACGGATCCAAAATTTACAGGTGTGGGTAAGTAGGTGTCCAATGAACAGCCTTTTGTTCTCTAAACAGAATTAGAAATTCAATTTCAGGTATTACCCTAGCTAGTAAATAGCTAAGAATCATTGCCTTGTGGGTTTGTAATATAGGTCATGCATTCATTTCGACAAAATGTTTATTTTTCCAGCGTCAGCGATTAGAGGTTGTGACTAACGTGTTATCGAATCTCAGATGCATGAGTTGGCAGAGTGTACTATATATTGGGCAGTGTCTAACTGCCATATATAAATATCCCAGGTGTAATCCTTGTTAACAACGTGTCTTGGTCAGGATGGCCGAGTGGTCTAAGGCGCCAGACTCAAGTTCTGGTCCTCTAACGAGGGCGTGGGTTCAAATCCCACTTCTGACATTTTTGTACTATTCTTTCAATATGATCGATCCTTTTTTTTTTTTTTTGGCCGGGCAATATGCCTTTTAATTACTGAGATTGCATTTTTCCGAGCCCCAGATTTCGTTCACCTACCCTACATTTTATACCAAGAACTAACCTAACCTATACATCGACTTGTTTAGAGTAACTTCTGAGGCTTTGGAAAAATCATAAAAACCGAGTGGCCGTGAAAACCCTACTATTCTTTTATTACAAAGAAGCAAAAGAACAATTTTCAATTCTAGTCTTAAGATTGGAGTTAAAAATCCCACACAAGAAAGCCTATTTATATTTTTCTAAGCCTTCTGTTTCATAGGCTACTTTAAATGCAGGAGTGCACCATTAATTCAAGTGGGATTGGAAGGAGTCCGTAAAGATTTAAGCCTTAGGTTTAAACTTTCACGTAATATAAAATAAAAAGTGGAAAAGATAAAAATCCGTATTATAAAAGCCCTCCTGTAAGGGATTAATGATGAAGATACAGTGTATGCAATATGGATCCAAGGACGATAAGAAAGTTGAACATACAAGTCAATGAAGTTAATTGCTACAAAATCTCTCTCTTTCTCTGGAGGTCAGGCCAGCAGGCCATGAAAAGAAGCGACTTGAGGTGAATCAGGTGGTGTGGTGCAGAATTTGAGACTGACATCTCGTACCAGCAAACTTACAACGTGGCCTCCATTGAATTAGATCAAGTCTAGACTCTGGAGCAAGTGTGTACTAGTGCACTGTTTTAAGTTTTGGATAGGGCCCCAGCTGCAAATAGAAGATTCCTTCGAGAAAACTGCCCCACAACAAAGTTCAAACTTCAAACATTAAATGAATACAATAATCCTCTCTTATATTATTAATTAAGAGATACAAGTTATTGTTACATTTACCCGTAATGAGTAGACAGGGGTACTCTTGGTTGGTAAAGTCTTCAACGACCGCAGTCTGCTTGTATTTCCACTTTTGCTGATCAGAGCATCCATCATGTTAGTACAAAACAAATTTTGTATAAGAGAATCTCTTAAGCAAAAACAAGAATCCACTTTCTGAGTTAGGGAGGAACTCACTTTTCTTCAGTTTTTGGCACCTTTGTACTTGCAGTTACGTCCCATAGTTTTACAGTGCAATCAGCAGACCCAGAAGCCAGGAGCGATCCTTCACCACTGACATTTTTAACAAGGGCGATACTTTAGAAGAAGTAACGCATGTGCACCAGTAACCAAATGACAATTTTTGTACACAGTGAAAATTATGGAAGGAGAACGAGAACAAAAAGACCATCCACCTGAAAGCAAGAGTCCATACACAGGAGGTGTGACCCATCAAGGGTGTAACACAGCGGCCACTTGAAAGGTCCCACATCATGATTGCGCCATCTTCATCGCCAGAAGCCATGTATCGACCATCAGGTGACATTGCCAGAGACAAAACCATACTCCTGTGACCAATGAATATCCGGACACACTCTCCACTCTGTACGTCCCACAATCGAACTGTTTTGTCACTAGAACCAGTGGCGATGTAGTTGCAGTTGGCATGCCATTGCACACACTATAATAAAGATTTTCAATTCATTATATTACAGCAGAAATTCCCATAGCTAAAACACATTGCACTGGGAGAGAGAGAGAGAGAGAGAAAGATACTGACATCAACATCAGATAAGTGCCCTGCCATTATTCTCAAAGGTTGTATCCTGTCCATAGACCAAATCCTTGCGGTTCGATCATGTGAAGCACTGGCAAAATAATGACCTACAGGACTAAACTGCACAAAAAGACAAGATATAAAATTAGAGTACAATTCTGGGATTAAAAATAAAGGTACATTAATAAGGAAAGAAGAAAAGTCCAAAACTCGAGCTTGTACACTGAAGTGGAGATAGAAGCAAGCAGATGCTATAACCAGATATACCTGAACATCCCATACAGGGTAATTATGACCCTTGTAACAGACAAGATTTGCATTTAGTTTTGTGCTCCACAACCGAACTGCAGCATAGCAATTTGGTTTCTTACTGTCATTAACTGGTTTATTGAAACTTAGAATACAATGAATGAGAGAGAGAGAGAGAGAGAGAGAACAGCTTAAGTAAACATACTAGTTGAGTCTGCTGAAGAGGAAAGTATAAAATCCCCAAGAGGATTGAAAGTAGCTGAATAAACTGGCCCTGAATGACCCTGAAACAATGTATAAGACCTTTTTCCACCATTTGATCCAAAAACTTGTTCACTTGAAGTGGTGCCATTGTCACCCTGCAAAATTGCTGACACAAGCATTGTTTAATATAAAATTTCTGTTCAAGCGCAAAATCTGAGCAGTGAGCAGGCAACAAACATGCAATGACCATGCTAACATAAGCAGGATCAATACAAAGTACAAGTGACAAGTGAAAACTCTCAAGTATGATTTTAGTTGTTCATTGCATAAAGAGAAAAAACATCACGTAAAAACTGAACTTTATAAAGACTTACAACCAACATCTTGTTGCCCAATCTTCGCCATATCCCACACCTGTTGAAGAATGCTTAAACATTAGCACTCACTTGAAGAACAAGATGCACTATAATAGGAAAGTAATCAATAGGATGAAACCTTCAGCGATGAGTCTGAAAATCCACCAGCAACCAGGGATCCATCATGGGATATAGATGAACAGTTTAAACTACCAAATTGTTGAACAAAAAAGATAAGTAATATAGTGGAAAATTGAACTCAAACACTAACAATCATTGTTAAACAAAGAAAGTTAAGGACATTACCCATTGTGTGTGTTGATAAATGTATAAAAGCTGACAGATGGCAGCGCAGCACTACTCAATTGTACACGGTTCCTCAAGTCTTCAAGAATAGACTGCTCAACCTCTGTTGGACTGGAGTAATCAACAAAAGATTAATCAATAGCCTGCATCAGAACTTAAACATGAACCACCGGTCTCCAATACCCAGACCCTGAACCAAAATCATGCAAAAGGCTCCACTTAACAAAAGATTGTCTAAAAGTATCAAGAAGCCAATAATTTGTAGCTGACTCCTACTCTAGGGTACGGTTCAGATGAAATGCCCATGCAATGAGAATACTATTTTTCAAATAATAAAGTCAACCAAAACTACCACACCTACTCAGGTGGCTGAAAAAATTACCTCTCTTCCTTCGACCTAAAAATTGATATATGTAGTAGATTTGAATAGAAGTCAAAGTAGTTCATAAAACTCAAGCTATTTACTTCAATTGATCTAACTTGTACCATTCAATTGATTTAACTTCTATTTTTATTAGACCCATTTAAGCAATGTAGCATTCATGTCTTAGAACTCAATATACAATGTAGTTTCTACCAATAGCCACATCCAAAGTCTAAAAAGAGGGGAAAAAAAGGATCCCAGAAACTACATTACTGGCAAAGTAAGCTCCGGTTTGACTCTTGGTGCTGCAGGTACAGTGATTGGCTCAGGGCGTACACTTTTCCCTGTTGCACTAACAGCCTTGTCCTTTTTTAACTTTTTTATTGAAGCACCCTGTTTACCTCCTTCCACTGATTTTTTCTGAGCAAAAAAAAGATCACAGAAGTCAATGACAGTTATCCATAACTTGGAGTTCTTTTTTTTTTTTTTTTATCTAAGAAAAAGGAAAACCACATAAATATCATAGTCAGTACTCAACAGTTACAAACATATTACTCCAAAACAATTATAGTTAAAATCTATGGAATTGTTAGAGGAATTTAAAGCAGATTTGCACCTTGTTCTCATCCCCATCCCCTTCCTTGGTCTCCCCTTCTGCTTTTTCAGAATCTAAAAGCAAACCCCCAGCCTTTTCCAAGCGTTCTTCGAAGGAATCTTCAAGCAACTACAACATATATATGATTGACACTCAAAGTCAAGCAACTGACAGGAACATATAAACATGGTTCTTCACATGTTTGTGCATGTGTGCTAACAAAAAGGACCTGATATTTTAAACACATACACCAGAAACTACCACAGAACCAATAACAGTATAAGTCTTTAGCTACAATATACACTATAGTAACTCATCAGCAGTACTGACTCACCCCCCAATGTATTTCTTTCTGGTTTATCTGATTAGCTGATTCCTGGCTGCTTCCAGTAAGTGTTACAGCATCAGCATCATCAGAAATTGAGTTGGGTTGTCCAGGAGAAACTGCAAAACCAATAAAATCATACATAGATACAGATATACTGTTATGTAAACATATCACTCTTGAAACCAGAAGTCAAACCAATATACCTTGGAAATTAATATGCTCATTGATAATGCCAAGCATTGTGGTGGATTGTGACTTGTGTAGAAACTGCAGCAGAAGCTCATAGGAGTACTGGACATATAATTGACAAAAAAACAAAAAAATAGTTCAGCTGATTGCACCAAATACAATTGTCTTATCTGAACCATAATCGTTTAGCATCAATTATGTGCTATAATGTGCTCATGCATCAAAATATGAAAACTAATAACACATGGCAGATTGAGAATGATGCGGCAAAACTAAATAGCTGAACTAATAGACAAAAAATGAAGATGACTAATTGAATATAATGATAAAAGACCTGCATAAACGCAAAGATATTATGTGATTATATATACGAGTCTGATCCTCTCTGTGTGTGTGTGCAACATTAAAAAAAAAAACTAAAAGAAGAACCAGAATATTACCTGACATATCTTTATGTTGACTTTGCTCTGCCTAAGAGAATGAGCAAACTCCATCTCCTAAATAACAACAGAACAATGAGAATTTTTAATGGTTCTGATGTAACTATAAATTGAAAATGCAACAATGACTTTTCTGGAAGTAAAGACCTCCAAATGAGAGGGAGAAAGAACTCCTTCCAGCTTTTGTAGATCTCGTAGGTGCATCATTTCATGGTCTTCACGGAAGCTATTGAAAAATGTCCGAGCTGGTAATATCAACAATAATCATGTAAACATGAACAAAGAACAGTTGTGCACCCATTTACCAGCAGATATGTAAGAAGTATAAGATTCAAGACCAGTAGGTCAAGCATAATCATGTGAAAATATAAGCAATAATTGCCATTGTACTATATGTACCATGGGAGGAATAAAGGCAAGAAGAGACTCACCTTCTTGAATATGACCTTTAGCAACCAGATCCATGAAACAATGAATAAATACTGGATAAAGAACACGAAGTAACTCATGCTGCATATATAATTAAGGTCATTTAAGAACACTAAAAATGTAAAATTTTAAAATACACGAAATAAATATCTACAGAAGAATTCAACTCAAAAATTAGTTACCCTGTACAAATCTAGTGAACTATAAGTCCATGACCTCAACTTGGCATATCCATCGTGGTACCGAGCTGGACCATCCTCATATCTAAAAAACAAGAATATCAATTAATGAATGAAAGCAAACTCTAAAACAAAGAATAGGGTGAAGAAACAGAAATATGAGTATTTAAGTATCCATGTAAAACGGATGCTCCTATTTCATCTTTTTTCATCGTCTTACAAACACTGACATTGAGGCTGCAGAACTAATGTGATAATGACTCAATTTCTAAAATCTAATTTGTTGTATGGTTTCCAATTTCCATACACATTGGACTCAAAACACCTAGTTTTTAATAAGAGTAGGAACCCTAGTTCTGAACTGATCGCAGCATTCATTTCCCACTGGGAACTAGTTCTTAGCTCCCCAAAATTCCCAATTCCAGAGACGCACAAAGTTGCAAACTTTGCTCATGAACACCAAGCAAAAATTCCATTGAAATCCTAAACCTTGGCTCCTAAATCTCAAAAGCTAAACCGCACAAATGTCACCAATTACCGTTAGTAGCTAAAAGAGTTCAGCTAAAGATAAAACCCATTTGCCCTAAACCCATAAAACATTATGTATGCGTATGTATATGAATGTAGTAGTATGTTCTACATGGTATGTTTGAAAAGCAGCAGCAACAACAACAAAGTAGGAACCACAGGGTATGAAATGAAATTACGAAAAAACCAGAGGGAGGGAGAGAGAGAGAGAGAGAGAGAGAGAGAGAGAGAGAGAGAGATGGTACTCGGAGAAAGAGAGGATGTGCTTGGCCACGTGGGGGTCCAATTGGGAATTGGAAGAGATAGGCGACGAAGAGTTAGTGGTGGTGGTCTTGCTGTGTTGAAGTTCTTCTTGGAAAGCGTGCTCCGTTTGCTTGAAGCCTTTCTTCTTCAGGTACGCTGCCACGAATTTCAGTACGTTCTCTTCGTCCATTGCTGAGAGCTCTACACAGTTCGCAAACACAAACACACTCACTCTCTTTGTTCGCTGCTATTTCTCTTCGTAACTGTAAAATCTTCAACGGAAGCCCCTCTCCTCTCTTGCCCTTCGATTTCGGGTCTTCGCAGGGCCTCCAAGCCCACACAAATTTGGACTCCACGATCTGCGATCTCCACCCAGAATTCTTGGGCCTTATAGCGCGGGCTGATTTTCTTTTAGTTGGGCCAATTTTATTTTTTTAAAAAGCTTACTATTACGTCCAATTGAATTGGGCTGAACATTGTGTGTGTGAGGATGGAGATTGAGGCCCAAATTTATAATTAATCATTATAAATTTTTTACTCTATAAATCATTTATAAGGATAAATATTTAAAAAATAATAATAATAATAATTAGGCTACCCCAAACTCCCCAAACATGCTCGGGAGAGAAAAAACCCTAAAATTTCGTCTGTAGCAACCTAAAGGCTAGTGTTTTAGCTTTCTTAGTTTGTAGAGTCCTACTTTTGATTGAGGGTTTAGTTTTAGTTTTGGCTTGTCTAGGGTTTTTCACTAATTTATTGTCAATAGAGATGAAGTCTAGTCACTTTTTTATTGTTTTTTTTTCAATTGTTTTTCAGATCTGATGGTGCTTTTGATCCCATTTTAGGTGTGTGTGATGTGGGTACAATTGTTCATGATCGCACAGATAGGTTGTGGTGGTTATGGCCCAACCCCTTGGTTGAATTGTTTCCTCCCAACAAGTAGAGATATTGACACTTTTGCACGGGATCTGATTTGTCTTGGTGCTGGGTTTTCTTCTATCCTTATGGAGTCCGCTGCTTAAACTATTATATCTCTATTTCATAAAATGGAGGATGATTTAACCCCTGATGGTTGGAAGAGGTTAAGAGAGTTTGAATTCAGAGACTATCTGTAATTATGTGTTTAGAATTGTAATGGGGTGGCTCATACTCTTACCTGCTACTTTACATTGTGGGGATTTTACTAGTAGGGTGTGTAAAGCTCCTATATAGATTAAAAAACAACTTTAATCTGATTGCAACTCTTTTTAATTTTTTTTTTCAATAAAAATATCTTTCAATTCAAAAATAAAATAAAAATAAAACCACGCTTGGAAACTACCACATAATCCATATTTAGGGGGACAAAAAAACAAAGATGCCTTATTTAGAATACAACAAAGAAAAATCTTTTTTTTTTTTTTCTCATCAACATTGTTCTCATTTTAGTTATGTAATGAATCATTATAAAGATGACCATTAATGTAACTGTACGTGCATTGCATGTAAGGGCCTAGAGACATTTCGTGTAAGATGAAAACCAAGAGGTTTACAATATGTACATAGACTGATCATTATGATTGGTAATATATTCTATAATTTTTTATTTTTTGCTAAAAATATTGTATATATTAAGACTCCCCCACTTTTTATAATTGTCAATGTTGATAGTCTATTATTTGGGGTTTAGTCTTTATTTCAAAATCTTAAACGATCACGAGTACCCTGAATAACAAAAGAGAATAATGAATGGTGTCTCCTTAACAATTATTTGGTGGTTTAATCATATTAATCACATGGATCATATATTCGCTCACAATAATCAATTGTTGCGCATGCCCAATAAAGCTTCTTTTCTTTTGGTCAATAAAGCTTGTTTTTTTTTTTTTTTTTGGCCAAGCAATAAAGCTTGTTTTGAGTGGCCAAAAAAAAAAAAAAAGCTTGTTTTGATAATATTCCAGTCTTCCAGAAGCTATCATGTAGAAATGTAGAATGAATGAATGCTTGGGTCTTGCCAGTCTTCAAGTTTTGGAGAATTACGCAAAAAATATTATTTACAATATTGAAAACATACAAAACAACTTCCATAATTTCCATTTGTAAAAAAAAAAGTATATATATATAAAATTAAAAGACCACGTTTAATTAACATATTTTCTTTCATTTTCTCTTTCATTTCTGGATTCCAATATGTTAATGAATCACAATGCAAAAAAATTAACGATTAATTAATATGGGCATTATAAATATCAAACGCGTTATATATGTATATATAACTATGATTTTTATGTTATGATTTATGAAATTGGGCACACATAACGTACATTCATAATCATGAGCATAGGTGGATCATTAATGTTACATTTGTATTTAAAAAAATACAAAATCAAGGATGCTAATATCTTCATTATACTGTATATATATTTTAAAAACATCGAACAAGCATAATTATTTATTTAAATGCAACATCTGAAATTGCATAATTCCAAATGATGCAGACCACCAAACCCGAACGATATTTTGACTATGTGATGGGACGGGGATGGATTACTAGTCCCTCCACTAATACATGATATAAAAGAGCAGTTTTGCTGACCTCCTTTAACTCAGGTGTATGCTCACTTCCCATCTAAAATACTGCCACGTGTTTAAAAAACTAACCATGAGTTAATCTATTGTATTTAATTATTTATGATGTTATAATGATGAGAGAGAAAAATAATTTGACAACTCCTTTCTTATTTTATCCTTATCTTTTATTACTAAACTTTTTTTTATCACCCGTTAATTTCTCTTTTCTCTTTTATTTAATTATTTCTAATAATTTTTACTTCTTTTGTTTTTTTGCTCTTCTCCATTATGTCTCTAGTATTCAAAAAATCACATCCATTTTTTTGGGTTTTCTCATGTATACACATTTATCTATTTTTTAAATTAATTAAAAAATAAAAATATTCTAACAACACATTTGCAATTCGAACAAAAAACTCATTTGCAAAGTTTAATCTAAAATGTTGGCCAAACAAAAATCTAAAACAACTCATTTACATACATAGAAAATCCAATAAAAAAGTTACATGAGTTAAAAAAAAAACAAAAATTATGTCGTTGCAACTATTCTTTTCTCTTCAAATGCTGCAACACCTTGGATTGACCTAAGAATTTGTTTGATCTAAAAAGGTCATGTATGAGACAAGAAAGAAGAATTCTTAGGCCAAAAAAAAAATGTGTTGTTGGATTATTTTTTTTAATTAATTAAAAAAGTAGATAAAAGGTGTATACATGAAAAGACCCAAAAAAATTGGATGTGGTTTTTTGGGTACCGGAGGCATACTAGAAAAGAGCAAAAAAAAAAAAAAACAAAAATTATTAAATGCATGTGGTTTTTTAGATACTAGAGATGTAATGGAGAAGAGCAAAAAAACAAAAGAAGCAAAAATTATTAGAAATAATTAAATAAAAGAGAAAATAAAAATTAATAGGTAATAAAAAAGTGGAAAAAGTTGAGTAATAAAAGATAAGGATAAAAGTAGAAAATAATTGTCAAATTATTTTTCTCTCTCATCATTATAATATCATAAATAATTAAATACAATAGATTAACTCATGGTTAATTTTTTAAACACATGGCAGCATTTTAAATGGGAGGTGAGCATACATCTGAATTAAAGGAGGTGAGCAAAGTTGCTCTCCATGATATAATGCTTTTGTACGGAATAGATGTACTTTTTTATTTATGAAACTTTAATATAAGCACATGATTACATGAATACGCACCAGATTGCGTTACTTGCAAAATAGCTAGGCAGTTACAATATTCATTATGGATCTTTTTTATATTTTATGTAGGCTTATTTGCACATTTGGCACCTGATTTTAAGGTGTTGTCTCAATTTACCTCTTTATATTTTTTTGTCTCATATAACCCCCTGAACTTTTATGTCGTGTCCCACATTACTTTATTCCCTCAACTCCGTCTACACCACAGTTAAAAATGTTGACGTGAAAGGGTACTTTTGTCATTTCAACCGTTAAATATTTTTAAAACAATATTTAAATTAATAAAATCAATTAAATTAAAAAAAAAAAAAAAAAAAAACCAAACCTCTCCCTCCCCTGCGCATGCCAACCCCTTCTCTTCCCACCATTTTGGCCACCCCTTCCCCATCCCCACCCGGCCCTTCCCCCTCCACCGTCGCAGTGTCGCACCTCCCCCCAACCCAACCCAACCCAACCCACCCGACCCCATCGCACTCCTCCCAACCCCCACCCAACCTCCCTCCCTCCCCGCCCACCCCCCCAACACAGCCCCGTCCACCCCACCCACCTAGCCCCTCCCTGCCTACTTATCCCCCGTCCACCACCCCAACCCAGCCCCATCCACCCCACCCACCCAACTCCCTCCATCCCCGCCTACCTATCCCTGTCCACCCCCTCAACCCCAGCCCCGCCTCACCCCACCTCCACCCACAAACTGTTAGCCACGCCCCACCCATCATATCTCTCCTTCTCATTCCTCTCTCTCTCTCTCTCTCCCTACACATGCCAGCCCCAACTCCTCCCCGCCCAGCCAAGCTTCGTATCGACCTCACCCTTCCTCGATCCTGCCCACACAGCCCAGCCCAACCCCAGATCGGCCCACCCCCAACCAGCCCCAACTCTTCCCCCACCCCAGCCCCTTCCACACCCCGCCCCTCCCCTCCCAGCCTCACCCTGGCCCGATCCGCCCCACCCCGTCCTTGCTCTGCCCCGATCTGCCCCGCCCAGCCCCAGCTCGGCCCACCCCCACCCAGACCTTCCCCCGCCCCACCCCACCCAAAACCCCTCCCACACCCCCTCCCCCGCCCCTAGCTCCACCTCAAACCCACCCTACACAATCCACATAATTTTTTTTAATTACAATTTTTTATTTAATTAAAATTTTAGTGTTTATATTTTTAATTAAAAAAATGTGGGAGGGTTGCCAACATGGCATATTGGGTCCCACAAATTACCACATGGCAAAGACTGGTCCTATGTGGCTGAAAAGACGAAATTACCCCGCCACGTAGATGCCATGTCAACATTTTTAACAGTGGTGTAGATGGAGTTGACGAAGTTGGGCAATGTGGAACACGGCATAAAAGTTCAGGGGGCTGATTATGTGAGACAAAAAAAATGTAAAGGGTAAATTGAGATAAAACCTTAAAATCATGTGCCAAATGTGCAAATAAGCCTTTTATGTATGAAAAAGGAGAGAGATAATTCATAATTGTGGCAAAGCAGC
Organism: Dryas octopetala; assembly: GCF_963921425.1. NCBI lineage: Eukaryota > Viridiplantae > Streptophyta > Magnoliopsida > Rosales > Rosaceae > Dryas > Dryas octopetala. The sequence continues at coordinate 2,292,049 of NC_141372.1, forward strand.
TGTGTTTGAGTTCATGTATCACTTAAAAAGAGTGTTTGGTGGTGTATTATTTCCAAGTCCCATGTGATTATGCATGGAACTTGTCTGGTTTATGGGACCCCAAAGTCATTATATGGTTTCGAGGGGTCCATAAGTGAGTAATCCAAGTTGATCCTACGGTCTCCTAATGCTCTTATTTTCGAGATATGGTTTTCTAACCGTTGGATTAAGATGTTAATTAATATTCTTATCCTAGATATTAAAAATTTCTAATATGATAGACCAAAATGACCCACCAGTAACCACTGCGAGTCCCAGAATGATGAACTGGTGGTTAAAGTCATTTGTTGTAAAGCTGCTAGTAGAATATATTATCTTCTCATTCAAGCTTGTATGAATATCTCCTCTTTTTCTAATATACTCGTTCAAGAAAAGAGGCCAAAAAAGGTGTTAGATATTATTACTAATGTCGACAATAATAGCTAGCACCTTTGAATTTCACAAAACCCGAATTTAACTTTGATTTCTAATGCAAAAAAGTCAACTTTCATTACTCTCCACTTCTGACTACTTGTAGTCTAATTATATTGCTTTGACTAGTACTATGTTTACCGACCTCATTTCTCAAGCCTATAAGCCTATATATTTATTATTAGGGTTTAGGCTATTTGTTGAGAGTAATGTGGAGCAATGTCCCACATCGGAAAACTAGAGTTTAGCATATGTGCTTATAAGTCTTGGGCCTCTCCACCCATTGCCAATTGATTTTGGGTTGGATACTCTAATTCTATCATGGTATCAGAGCTAGGTTATTCGCGTGTAAGGCCCAACGGCCACACGTGCTCCCACGTCACCCAATACAATTTGTTCACGTGTAAGGCTCAAAATATCGCCACACGTGCGGGGGCGTGTTGAGAGTAATGTGAAGCAATGTCCCACATCGGAAAACTAGAGTTTAGCATATGTGCTTATAAGTCTTGGGCCTCTCCACCCATGGCCAATTAATTTTGGGTTGGATGCTCTAATTCTATCACTATTTAAAAAATTAGAATAAGCTTTTGCCCAACGGTATCGTTCTGGCTTAGACGTTGATTGCACCCTTAATTTTATGAGCCGTGAGTTATATGTATTGTATTTAAAGAAAATACTTGAGGAGCATAGAAACAGCATTGTTCTTTTTATGTGCTACAGTATGTTATATTGTCACGACTCTTTGAGTTTGAGTCTTCACACAACTTGCAAGACTTCTTTAATTTTCTTAGTTGGCAGCCAGTTTGAATTTTATAATTTAGAAAAATCTTTGCAGAGCAATCGCCAATATTCAGGCCGAAACAATGCCCAATATTTGAGTAAACTAATGAAATAAATTAATTAAATCAATGAGGAATAAATGCAAGGTTGTGAAAAGAGTATTGACTTTCATTCTTGGTTGTTACTCTTAATATTTATATTTGCCTAGATATAAATTTTTTTTATAGAACATTCATATCATATTTGTAATATTGAAATGGTGAGTTTAACTATTTATACGAAGTTATGTGTTAAATGTTTTTATTCACAATAGGAATCATATATTGAAAAATACTAATATATAGCTTCTTTTTAAATAATTGAACCCACCACATCAACTCAATTTGGTAATGTCCACATGAAACTTTTCTCATTGTTAAGACATTACGTGTCTAATAAATTTTATTAAGATCAAAATTAAATCTCTTAAAAGTGTCCAAAATAAAGTCGAGTAATATCCTAAAAACTCCCGGATAGCATTGGATAATGTGAGAAAATGGTAAATCCTTGACTCAAATCTTGTTGTATGTTGAACCAAAAGGTTGGATAACTAAGAAAGCTCACGATTTAACTTTAAATGAAAAAAAAAAAAAAAAAAAGTGATCCAATCATCCATTTATATAAATTTCTAATGTTCATTTTTTTTGTTCTTATCACATTTCTGTTCCTGCCGACCCAATCCACATAAAACACCGAGCCACTAATGAATTATTGAAAATTGAATTAGAAATATAATAGAAAAGGGTTTGTTAATACTTAATAGTACTAAAACGCGTCGAGTTGTTATGTGTACACTTGTAGTGATATAAAATGAAGGATATTATTCTTCATTCTGTGTGCGTCCCCGGTCTGAAAGAGAATTTACCAGGTGCTCCAATGGCTTCAAGCCAACCCCAACCTTTTTTCCAGCCAATCAAGACCTTCCTCTAGCCAACCGTTTCCTCCTTCTAGACCTTGAATGGAATCCATTAGAATCAGCATCTCCGCCATTCTTTCTTGGATTCCTCTCTCACACTACTGTATCACTTGAAATTGACACTGTAACCAAAGCTGAATTGATCTTTGAATTTGCATCCATGGAAGAAAGAGCCGTGTTGTTCGGCAAATACGAGATGGGTCGGTTACTGGGCAAAGGGACCTTCGCGAAGGTGTACTATGGGCGACACTTGGTGTCGAACGAGAGCGTGGCGATCAAAGTGATCAACAAGGACCAAGTGAAGAAAGAAGGCTTGATGGAGCAGATCAAGCGCGAGATCGCCGTGATGGGTCTGGTTCGCCACCCCAACATCGTGGAGCTCAAAGAGGTGATGGCCACCAAGACCAAGATCTTCTTCGTCATGGAGTACGTCAGAGGCGGCGAGCTCTTCGCCAAGGTCGCCAAGGGCAAGCTGAAGGAAGATCAGGCCCGTAAATACTTTCAGCAACTCATCAGCGCCGTTGATTTCTGCCACAGCAGAGGGGTCTCCCATCGCGACCTCAAGCCCGAAAATCTCCTCCTCGACGAAAACGAGGACCTCAAGATCTCCGACTTCGGGCTGTCCGCGCTGCCCGAGCAGCTCCGAAACGACGGCCTTTTGCACACCCAGTGTGGGACCCCTGCCTACGTGGCACCCGAGGTTTTGAGGAAGAAGGGGTACGATGGCTCCAAAGCCGATATCTGGTCCTGTGGAGTTGTACTCTTTGTTTTGCTTGCTGGGTTTCTTCCGTTTCAGGACGAGAACCTCATGAAGATGTACAGGAAGGTTTTCAAGGCCGACTTCGAATGCCCGCCATGGTTTTCGTCCGAAGCCAAGCGCTTCATCTCCAAACTCCTAGTCTCCGATCCCGAACGACGCATCACCATCCCTGGTATTATGCGCGTCCCTTGGTTCCGCAAAGGGTTCACCAGGCCTGTGGCGTTTTCGGCACTGCCAGAACCTGTTTGTGAAAAGGCCCAAGAGGATTTTGACAATGACAAGCCTGCTGCTGCTGCTGCCAACAAATTGTCGTCGCCCAAGTTCTTCAACGCCTTCGAGTTTATTTCGTCCATGTCGTCCGGGTTTGACTTGTCCAATTTGTTCGAGAGCAAGAAAAAGGCGGCGTCCATGTTTACTTCCAAGTGCTCGGCCACCGCGATCATGGCCAAGATTGAGGTGGCGGCTAAGGGCTTGAGCTTCAAGGTGGCCAAGGTCAAGGACTTCAAAATAAGCCTGCAAGGACCCAATGAAGGGAGGAAAGGGAGGCTCTCGGTCACCGCCGAGGTCTTCGAGGTGGCGCCGGAGGTGGCCGTCGTTGAGTTTTCCAAGTCGGCCGGCGATACCTTGGAGTATGTAAAGTTTTGTGAGGATGATGTTAGGCCAGCATTGAAAGACATTGTTTGGACATGGCAAGGTGACGGTAACGGTAACGGTAACAAACTGGATGGTGAATGAAGACTGATGAAGAATGTTAAAACAGTAAACATCAAATTAATTTGGAAATTTTAATGCCAACCCAATTAAGGTTTTGGGTTGTGCACTTTTGTTGTAATTTTGTTGTTACAGTTTGGTTTTGGGATGTTTAGGATTTTTGTATATACTTTGTGATTATTAGCATGTTTTAACATATGGGTTGGATACAGATAAGAGGATTAGGACTATTTTGGCTGCCTTCTTGTTTTAGGATTTCTTTCACATTATAGTGTTTGATTGATGTAGAAAGACAGACCAAAAACAATGTTTCAAATGCTGCTTGATAATGATGGAAAGGTAATTCAAGCTGCTTGGTGCTCCCAATAATGGTGAGTTTTCGCTTTCAGTATCAGTACACATATAAAAATCTTATTTATTTCGGATGAAATTACTATTATTATTTTGTGATAAGTTGATATATAAATTTAGTGAGTATAGGCGTATTGCATTGCTAGAAAGTTGCTAAATAGAGGAAGACAGGCAGGAAAGGACGAAAAGAAGGGACTTTATTTGGTTTTTTAATAATATTTGTTTTACATTTTTGTAAAATAAGATTAGGTTAAATGAAACATGGAAGCTTAAAAATAATTTTTGGGTTCAAAACTTCAAATACATCAACCTAAATAACCCATTTTTTTAAAAAAATGAAAAATAACCCATTTAAAAAAAAAATGAAAAATAACCATTCCAAATCACTTCCTAGATTTCACCTAATGATTGTGATCACTACTCGATCTCCTCATCTTCCAAACACCAAACAGATGAAAATCTTGCTTTTCTTTCAAATCCCAAAATGGAAATTGCACAATTAATATTCTTCATTCGGTTCTAACTAGCTAGTGATGGCATTTTCATTATTTATGTTCAACTGATACAAAAGAAAATGGATTGTACTGACCAAATTAATGATTCTTTAAGAGCTTTAGACTGGTAGGTTTGATCAATTTTTAAAATGAATTCAGCCTAAATTTCCTAGCAAATGAAAATGTGGCACCAAGGGATTGAAATTAAACATGTGTAACCCACATTGTCCTATTGATTTGTTTAAGTGGGAAGTAAAATGCATTGACATTAATCTTGTTAAACCAAGCTTTGGTGTGCTGGTAGTTGGAAAGGAAGAATGTGGCAAGAGCTCCCAAGCGGTTGAGCTTTCCTTCTCATTGCTTTTTCTTCCATCTCGAGACTTGAGTGGTTGATTTTGTGACGCGTGTCCACTAAGCACACTACTTACCATTAAGAGGATCTAAATGTAGAGCTTCTTCTTGCAAGAAACACCGACTTTGCTAATTGGCAATTTGGTGGGTCAGTAGACTCACTACTCACTAGCTAGCAAGGCATGGCCTTATTGCTCCTCCTTTAATTTGAGTAATTTTGAAGAATATTGATTATAGAGCTAGCAAGGTATGGCCTTATTGCTCCTCCTTTAATTTGAGTACTTTTGAAGAATATTGATTATAGGCTTAATTATTGGTTTCCTACTCAAAATTGTAACTCATTTTCACATTGTTATTTGAAAGTTTTTTTTATTTCAGATTACCACGTGTAACTTACATTTATGTCTCATTTTACCTTGTTCCGTCAACTACTCTGTAAAAAATGCTGACATGGCCGTTAATGATGACGTGGCGCGTTGGATGTGCACCATGTGTCACATTTTCTTGTATTTTCTGATTTTTTTTATTTTTATAAATTTTGAAAATTAATTAAAAATAGTTCAAAACTTAGAAAAATACACAGAAAATTCCTACAAACTTGTCTTGACTAGTACTAATTTACTATGGAGTCAAAATACCAATTTTTCCTCTAAAAATTTCCAGAAAATTTAGGAACTCAAAACTTATTTCTAAAATACTTTAAGACTCTTTTGAGTAATGATTTTCACACTTTTCTTTTGTAAAATTACATTCGTTTCCTTATTTTTATGATTTATATTCAATTGCTAAATTGTAGAAATAAGAAAATGAGTAAATATCAATTAGAGTGTGAAAATCGTTACCTACATGTTAGTTAACTTGAGCTAAAGTCCGAACTAGCTCACACACAAAAAAAAAAAAAAGAAAAAAAAATTCTAAACAAACCTAGCTTGTAGCCCACAAATCCGGAAAATACTTGGCTCCATTCCCAGATGGAGGAACCCATCCATCCCCATCACACAAATTCATGTCTTGCTTTTATTTTTTTCTTCTATTAATTCATATATATAATTAAAATATCAAAAAAGACATGAGTTTATAAGATGGGAATAGACGCAAGATTGTTGCACAAGTCCCAACCTCCAGCTCTAACCTACTTTTAGGTGTCCACCTCCTACCCTGTAAAGGTCTACCCAGTCCAATTCTTAATTCTAGCTAGATTTAAGCGTTAGAAATAACAGTGCTTAGTTATGAGACTAATTCACACCATTGTTTCTAGATCCATTTTTTCTCACTTTACTCTCTAAAATTTAAATCTTCTTAAATTACTACCTGAACTTCACACAGTTGTTGCAAAAGATCATATACCGTTAACTCTGTCAATTTTCTGTTAAAATAGCTGACGTGGCACCTATATAGCATGAGTGAGACCCTTTTTTAGTTATGTAAGATCCATATGGACAAAAAAATAATTAAAAATAATTTTTAAACTAAAAAATAATAAGATTCATGTCAATTTTTTATAATTTTTTTGTCCACATAGATCTTATATAACTAGAAAAATGAGAATCTATGTCATATAAGTGTCACGTCAATTTCTTTAATAGAAAAATTGACAGAGTTGACGGCATAGGGTCTTTTGCAACAACTATGTGAAGTTCATGTAGCAAACTAAAAAAATTTAAATTTCAAGGAGCAAAATGAAAAAAAAATGTATCTTACAAAGGACAATGGTGTGAATAAGCTTATTTATGAATTGGGTTGTGAAGAATGCTTAGTATGCATGTATTTTCATCCCCACCTATAACAGTGCTTCGAGATATTATTTCCTTGCAAGTGAAGTAACTGCAAATGCAGCACGCAATATGGAGTAATGGCATAGCATACTTTCTTGAGGTCCAAAGTAATCGCAGGCTAATCAAGAAAACCGGAAAGTAATTGCAGGCTAAATGGGAATGACTGCAATGCCCAACAAGCCAAAGACTAATGAGTCGCCTATTAATTGAGATAATGACTGATGCCAACAACAGTGTCCGCAAGGGAATTTTGTTTTACAGAATTGGTTCATCAAATAAATGGTATATGACATACATTCCAAGAAAATTTGTGTACTTGTAAAATGGTAACATATTATGGACCTGTTTGGGGAGTGCTTATATAAGAAGTACATAAACACTTTTACTTGGTAACGCTTTCAATAGAAGTGTTTATGTTAGAAAAACATAATTTTTTTTGAAAAAATTCAAAGTGCTTATTGTAAATGTACTTAAAAGTATTTTTTGAAAAAAAATTTCAAGAAACACTTCGAAATACTTTTATAACCCAAAAACGCTTTTAATTTTTTTTTGCCAAATACAAGTAAAAGCGTATTTCACTATTTAAAAGTGTTTTTAAGACTTCTAAAACCACCCCCAAACAAACCATATATCTTATCTTGAAAACAAAAATGTCAATCATTGAGAAGTTGTTTGAAAGCAAAATTACAGCATAGCCCTTGGTTCTCTTCCGAAATGCCTATGTCAATTCATGAAGTATTGACTAGAAGAGAGTTTAGTTCCATATATGCCATAAGCATTGATAGAGCAACATAGTTTGCCGCGGAATAAGGAGCAAATTTGATGGCATACCTACTTCTATATAATCACATCAAATCACAGGAAAGATCACTAACAAATTAATGGAGCCTATAAAATGATGATGTTAATTTGTAAGTGCTGAGTAATAATGAATGGATGAACAGAGCAAAAATGAGGTCCAGCTCCAATACAAAACAAAATCCCATCTCATATATCATTTCATGGCAAATAGAAGTGTAGACGAAGTCTGATATGGATTTTTAATATAGGCATTGAGTCATATATCTCATATGTGTGCCCTACTCCTTCTCTAGTTGATTGGGGGCGGCTTGCAATTGATGCCAGGTGGCTCACCTCCCATTGATTACACACCACAAAAGATAAGATAAGGTTTCACATTATATTGGAGAAGGGGATGGTTTGTCAGTTTTGTCGGTCAAACCACACAAATTATATAAATTCATTGATTTTAAATATTAAATTTCAATAATTTTTTAATTTAGATATCAAAACTAAATATTTTAGGCTACTAATTGAAAAATTAAATAAAATAATAAAATAAAAGATATTAGAATTTATAAATATTATATTACATGCCACTACAATAAAAAATAAAAAAATTATTACATCACAAATATTACATTAATTTATACTATATTGTATTAAAAAAATATATCAATCTAGTCACAACTTAACTGTGACTGTCTTGATAAATTGAAAGAGACAACTTACACCACTATACTATATATTATTTTGAGTAAAAGCATTGTTTTAACTAGTGCCTAATTTTAAACCCCCTAACTACATACAAAATTTGCCTAAACCCCCACCTATTTAAAAACTCTTTTAAAACCCTCTAAATACTTAAAGGGGATTCGAACCCAAGACACAAAGGTTTCAAGAGATTACCCAAACACCTTACCACCTGGATCGAAGACTTTGATGTGCCAAGATAGGTATTTAATGATATTTATACACATTTTAAAAGATCATAAATCTTTTTTATTTCTATTTTAATTTTAAAAATTGTGTGATTATTTTTTTATTGCTAATTTAGTGTAATTTTTTTTTGTTTCAAATTTAGTTTAATTAATTTTTTATTGCAAATTAGTGTAATTAATTTTTTATAGAAAATTAGTGTAACTATTTTTTGCTCGTGCTTGACTTGGGTTTGAGTCACCTTTAATTGTGTGCAAATTATTATAATTTTTTTCACATATAAAGGCATGTTATATAGTAGTGTGATCGATTCAGTTTCAGTGTGAGATTCAATTTCAGTGTAATTGATTTCGTTTCAGTGTGAGATTCAGTTTCAGTGTGATCGATTCAGTTTCAGTGTCATCAATTCAATCTCAATGTGACCGATTCAGTTTCAGTGTGATCGATTCAGTTTTAGTGTAAGATTTAGTTTCAGTGTGATTGATTCAGTCTCAGTATGATCGATTCAGTTTCAGTGTGATTGATTCAATCTCAGTGTGATCGATTCAATCTCAATGTGATCGATTCCGTTTCACTGTGATCAATTCAATGTCAGTGTGGTCGATTCTGTTTCAGTGTGATTGATTCAATCTCAGTGTGATCGATTCAGTTTCAGTGTGAGATTCAGTTTCAGTGTGATCGATTCAGTTTCAGTGTCATCAATTCAATCTCAGTGTGACCGATTCAGTTTCAGTTTGATCGATTCAGTTTCAGTGTCATCAATTCAATCTCAATGTGACCGATTCAGTTTCAGTGTGAGATTCAGTGTGATCGATTCGGTCTCAGTATGATCGATTCAGTTTCAGTGTAATTGATTCAATCTCAGTGTGATCGATTCAATCTCAATGTGATCGATTCCGTTTCACTGTGATCAATTCAATGTCAGTGTGGTCGATTAAGTTTCAGTGTGATCGATTCCGTTTCAGTGTGAGATTCAGTTTCAATGTGATTGATTCAGTTTCATTGTGATTAATCCAATTTCATTATTATTGATTATAATATGTGTGAAATTGAAATTTGGGAAAGTGAAAATGTTGAAATTTTAAAAATCGTAATTGTTTTATAACAAGCTTGTATATTGTATGTTCGACCTTTTCGTTTCGTTTTTTTTTTTTCTTCTGAATTTTAGTTTTAGGTTTTATTGGGCTTATGGGATTTAATTGCATGTTATTGTTTAGTAATTGTGTACAATATGTATTATAAATATATGATAGTATATAGACTTTTTTTATTGTAATTATTTAATATTTGTTAAACTCTATAAATTAAACTAATCCATTTATTTTTACAACTTGTTGTGTAGTTGGGTTGGTTGAGAGTTGTATGTTTATTCCACTTGTCTTGTGTTCGATTCTCCATAGCTGCTTTATTTTCTTTAGTTAATTTTTACTGCTATGTAGCATGTGGGCTAGGATGCGCGTGGACCAAGGCACACATGGGCAACTAAGATTAAACAACATAATATTGTTTTCATATTGATCAGAGATTTAGGGGGCGGCAACTAAGATTAAACCCCAACTAAGGGGGTATCAATAAATTCTAAAAACACTAGAGGTTTTGAAATAACTCTACTAGTAATAACTCTACTACTATTTTTTTAACCTCTATTTATAGTATTGTAGTTTAATTTCTCTATAAAAAAAAAATTTAATTAAGTCACAACTTAACTGTGACTGTTTCACAATTTAGATGTGACTATTGTTCAGTTACAACTAAATTTGAAGTAGTGAATGTAGTACAGTCACAACTAAATATGAAGTTTAGACTATATTAGCAAATTTTCAAGATAATATAAAAGTCTTAAAGATAATTTTGTCAAACCTTATAAATTTTGACAAACACCCACTATATGTGGGCCAAAGGACAAAAAATGTCAAATGAAAAATGCTCAAATCAAAGGAACCAATATGTTTGTGACCTAATCTAAAAAACTACATTTAAATTTAGTAGTTCAATTGAAATATTATATGGTCTTCATGCTATTCCAAAAAATTATTAAGATTTGATATTTAATCTTAATTTTCTATTATTGAAATGCTTCATTTTTTTTTTAAATATCCCTTTTCTCTCTCATGAAGAATGGGCAAATAGTGTCTTGATTGGTGATTACAAAGCAAACATGTAGGATTAGTCGCATCAAGCCCTATTGCTGATGTAAAAGATTGGCCCAGTAACAGTTGGATCAGATAGGGCCTTTTTCGATAAAAAAAAGGCCCAAATAACAGGCCAGCTTATATGGCATGTCTCTATTGGCTAAGCATCCCGTGAAGGTCATCTATGTCAATCCAAGAGGCAGAGTGAGTGGGTCCATTGGGCTAGCTTGGATTGAAGTACATAAGCCCATTGGGGGTACACAAAAGGGTTCCTTTTTTATTTGGGCCTGTAGCAAGAAATATCCCCTCTACATTTCATATATAAATCATAAATGGGTTTTCAATAGGGAGGCTATTCAGACCACCCAAAACCACTGAGTTGACCACCCTTTCAAATTTTTGCCCATTTTTTCCTATTTTGCCCATGTATTAAAAAAAAAAAACACATGTCCAATTTTGGCCGGCCACTCCTCCCCGCCGCCGGCGCAACCCCACCCCTCCCCTCTCCCCTCTCTTTGCCTCCCTCCCTCACCGGCAGGGAGGAGTGGCTGGTCAAAACTGGAAATGAGTTTTTTTTTTTAATTCAGGGCAAAATAAAATAAAAATGGGGAAAAAATTGAAGGGGTGGTCAACTAAGTGGTTTTGGGTAATCTGAATAGCAACCCCCCCTTCCCCTTTCAATAAGCTTGTAATCCACGGTTGCTCCTAGATTGGTACACCCAACAGGCCAACACCCACAAATTTTTTTGAAATATCCCATTGTGCCCCTAAGTGTACTGATCAAAGAATAAAATAATTTTTTTTTCTTTTTCTTTTGAATATCGCAACCAGAATGAATCACACATATGCACCTTTGCTTCCTCGCAGCAATCCCAATTAAATACTGTTTATGAATGATTGAATATACATGAAGTTTCCTTTGGTCTTTGCTAGCAAATAGACAATAGTTAGTGTTAACCAAAAAAAAAAAAATAGACAATAGTTAGTGGCCTATTGGGGGGGGAACTCTAAAAGAAACATATGTGGTGTAGCCTTGAAAAGTACAAGAAAATGCAAAACACATTATGCTCATTGACAACAAGACAAGTTGCAAAAGAAAACCCATGAATATCTCATGATAACAAAAATAAATGTGCAAATTAATTAAATAAACATACACCATCAGGCTCACGTCTTGGTGCTGATGTCACTCAATGCATGTCATCACATATAGAAAATTAGAAACCAATATGAAAATTAGGTGGTAGGTGCGAGCAAGATTTTGCTTGACTTACCAATTTCTAGTCTTTCCATGCTTTGTACTTGATTTATATATCTAATGTGGTTAACATGTATTGAGTGCCTCATTACTGTAAATAATGGACTAGTTTGGGTGTTATATATGGTCTTTTTAAATTTTGAGACATTTCAAACAAAAAGCCTTGCAAGGTGTGACGTGTCGACCGGTGACAATAGATAATGACATGCATTTCACTACAAGAAATGTGAGGAAAAGCCACCTTTATTGGTTGTACAGAAAAAGGTGGTAATTGGGCATTAGGGACTAAAGTGCCTCGATTTTAACAAAAATTAGTAGCAATTAAGCAATAGAGACTAAAGTTCCTAAATGCCACCCCTTTCTGTACAACCAATGAAGGTGGCCTTTGTTCACATTTTTTGTAGTGTTTATAATTTTTTGTTCTAGTTGTGTGATTCTTCTCCACAATTTGGCTTGTTAGAGTCAATCTAAACTTTATAGTTAAGGCACAATTTAAGACTTATGCCAAGCCAATTAAAAGTGAATCACCAAAACAAAAATATTAAATACAATTACTAACATGTGCATGGATGACTATTAATCATTGATTGTTGAACGAAATCGCTAATATTACATAAAAGATTGTGAACTATTAATTGTTCAGTAGACTTACCGTGAACTTGATCTATACAAAAAATTAGAGTTTAGACGTTCTTATTATGTTTTTTCTTTGGATTGAAATTTTATGGGTTTGTTTTTTTTAAAATAAAGTTCTTTAATCACTACCACGTCAAAAAAATAGGTCATTATTTTTTTATTTTTTGAAGGTATAAAGTGCGGATTCATCTTATCCTACTAGCATGTAGAATGAAATTTATAAAAACTATATGTTAGATTTTAATTATAGATATTGAGAGCTAGCTGGGCTAGCTATGGATTTTAACTATAGAATTCTAAAAGACATATTATGATTGTATCTACCAAATCCATATCAATAGAATGGTGGCACATATATAGATGTTACAATTTTGCACCGGTACCAAGATTATCACTCTAGACGTGGAAATGACCAACATTGTATCATTTTAGACGTGAGCTTGTAAATTGTTAAGAAGACAATCAGAACCAGACGGTAGCCATCAATTAACATTATTTCAACCTGAGAAAGGTTTTCTGTTTTTTTTTTCGTGGCACTTTCATAGAAACTTGACGAATGACAAATAGACAAATAACATAAAATGCCAAAAGTAGTATTATAATTCTAGATAGACACACGGATTCCACACGCAGCTAGAATATATATGCAAATAAATCATATGCATGCATGACTTTGGATAAACATAGGATCAGTCAGATAAATCATAGGTGACTTTTACTAGCTAGCTAGCTAGCAGCAGAAAATTCATGACACGATACATACACGGTTGCTTGATGGATATATTGAGCCTTCTAAGTTTAGAAAATACCCCGAAATAGCAAGCTAGCTAATTAGCTAGAATATTATTGACCCCAAGCATAAATGACGTTTTATGTATGACATGCGCAGATATATCATATATGTCTCGGTCTTTTAAAAATGATATCTAGTTTCGTATATCTACCTATCTACCAAACTTTTTTCAATTTGTCTGTTATGATTCAAAATTGTCGTATACAACACCATAATCTATATCTGCGAAAACAGTACCATTTTTGTTTTGATTACTCTTGAAGTTGAAGCACTAATGTACCAACTACTAATGCATTTTCTGATTTCACTCCTACAATTAATATATTAAGAAATCATCTATTTTCGTTATACTAATGGGAAATTAATAATTATTATCTTGAGTTCTATTTAGTATTCAATTTTTTTTTTTCTTTCGATGAGAGATTTGAGACCTATTACAAATTTACAATAAAGTGAAGAGAAATACAAACAATAACTAATTTAGTACTTGACATTGAAGGGTACCACAAATGCTAGCTAGGGCGTAAACATAAACAAAGACTAGCTTGCCTTCGTACTTTAGTCGAAGCTTTTATATATTCGAGAGATCATTTCTCCGAACCCATATGTGTTTCTGTAAGTCTTACTATAACTGGTTTGTCTGAAAATATACATATCCATATTTTTCCACCGCGGCGTTAGATATATATATATATATATATATATAGGATGGTGCAATTAATTAATCATTGATGTAGGTTAATTAGCTAGAACCCTAATAATAAAATTAGAGCAACAATGTTCTATTTTGCCCCTCTACCAAATGAAATTTGGAATATAGGATGTTGATGAGGAAGCCAAACAATACAATTACAACATAGGAAACAACAACAGTACGAACATAAATAATTACAAAAATAATTATTGATAATTAGGTGGCCGACAGGTTACACTAGAGGAAAAGCCATATGCATGAGATCGATTCTAACAAACCACCGTGGAATTTCATTTTGGTCGTACGTGAAGAATATATAGGATGAGCTGTCATATTTTCAGTTTAATTGCTGCAATATTCAAATTTTGCAACAAGTTCACACTTCACACTGTACGAACCCCGATCGATTTCTTTCAAGTCAAGGTCGGTTTGGGTCAAATTGATCTTTTTCTGATCACAAAGTGTAGTTGTACGTTTTTCCCACAATTAATACAATATTTTCAAGACCTTCTTTATTAATCATTGACTATTGTATATGATTCAGATCGATCAGATCCTCAATGTTCACTTTTTACACTTTTCCGGACTTCAAATATTCTTTCACATGTTCAGTATACCGAATGGATAGACTTTTGAGTAGTAGTTTAGTTCACACCTGCACGCATGCATGCATCAATCCAATTATGGGTCTGCCAATATTTCACATTCTGCCTCCAGGTTTTGGCGATATCCAGTACTTCAGTGCATCTCATACGTCTTCAAAACCATAAAAGAACCTTACTAAAAAAAAAAAAAAAAAAAAAAAAGAGAAAAAGAGAAACCAAGAAAAGAACTATAGGCGATTTTTGGACATTTCATACTTGGTACTTTAATTGATTTCTTGTTCTTATCCATCATTAGTATAAAGGCTTAATTATCGATTTACCACCCAAAACTGTAACTCATTCCCACTTTACCACCTGAAAGTTTTTTTGTCCCAGATTACCACCTGTAACTTACATCCATGTCCCATTTTACCTTGTTCCGTCAACAATTCCGTTAATGCTGACGATCTGGCCGTTAATGCTGACGTGGCGCGCTAGATGTGCGCCACGTGTCACATATTTTTTTTTTATTTTTTCGCATTTTTTTATTTTTATAAACTTTGAAAATTCATTAAAAATAGCTCCGAACTCAGAAAAATACATGAAAAATTCCTACGGACTCGTCTTGACTAGCACTAATTTTCTATAAGGTTAAATTACCAATTTGCCCTCTAAAAATTTTCAAAAAAATTAGAAAGTCCAAATTTATTTCTAAAAAATTAAAATAAATTTTCCTCTATTAAATAAATTCTAGAATTTTCGTAAACTCTTGGACAAATTCTCAAAAATATTTTGAAAAATTACCAAAAGCTTGTTTTAGAGAATTATTTCGAGACTTTACAGAAATTTTAAAATTTTTATAGAATTTATTTTATAGGGAATTTTATTTTTCTCTAAGACCGAGAGGTCTTTTGGGTAGCAAGTGTTCACGAGAAAGGTAATGTTATTTTTTAGAAGACTAACGGTACAGACCTCATATTTTTTGGAGTTCGGGAGATTATTCTATGAATTTTCAAAGAGTCTAGAGTATTTTAATTTTCTAGAAATAAATTTGGACTTTCCAAATTTTTTGGAAATTTTTAGAGGGAAAATTGGCATTTTGACCCCATAGTAAATTAGTACTAGTTAAGACAAGTCGGTAGGAATTTTCCGTGTATTTTTCTAAGTTCGGAGCTATTTTTAATTAATTTTCAAAGTTTATAAAAATAGAAAAATCAAAAAAATCAAAAAATACAAAAAATATGTGACACGTGGCGCACATCCAGCGCGCCACGTCAGCATTAACGGAATTGTTGACGGAACAAGGTAAAATGGGACACGGATGTAAGTTACAGGTGGTAATCTGGGACAAAAAAACTTTCAGGTGGTAAAGTGGGAATGAGTTACAATTTTGGGTGGTAAATCGATAATTAAGCCTTAGTATAAATATAAATTAGTAAGAAATTGTCACGAAGTTTCCTAAATTAGTCAACGTGCAGATATGCACGAGTCTCTCCTTTCTTTAATTATGATAATTAATGGTACTGGTTCACATGCTGCCATTAAAATGTGAAATGTTACCACCTTAATTAAATTAGTCTTCTAGTAGTTCAGGAATCTTTTTTACAAGAAAATAACTTACTTATTCCTTGTTAGGGGATAGGTGGTATACCACGTTTTTATAAGCAGTAATGTTACACTTACTACATTTTTATACCACAATTTCATATTATTTTATATGACATTCATATATTGGACACTAAAAATTAAAAAATAAAATCTAAAAAAGAAAAAGGAAATACTCTTCCAGTAAAATAATGACACATCAAGTGAGATACAAATGTGAGAAAAAAAATGTAGGACAACTAGCCTATCACAAGAGAAAGAGAAAGAGAGAATGGGGATGCCAGCTGTATCACCTGTGCTGTGTTGGAGGTAAGTTCTTCTCTTTTTACAAATTTATGATCTTATCCTTCAGCCAAACAGATAACTTTTTCCGTGTTCGAATTTCATTTGAATTCAAGATGACATCAACAGGGAGTAAACAAGGACAGCTGTCAATAGCCCATTGGGATAGTTGTCAATACAAGATCCTAACAATAAATTATTCTAGGTGACTCGATTTGTATTCAATCCATTCAAATGAGATTATATATATAATGATTAATATCTATATAATAAATAAAATTTTGGGTTTCGAAAAAATTTTGATGAAAATTTCGACGGAAATTTTGAAAATTTTTAAATTTTAACAAAAATTAGATGGAAACGACAAAAATTATTATTAAAATACAGAAATTTTGAATGAAACTTTACCATATGTTTATTTAACATATTATTTACTATATTGATAAAAAACCAAATTATATAGTAGGTTTTATGTGATATGTGATGAATATAATGCGTGCTGTAGATAATACTGTTAAACAAATACTTCACTAATTAATAATTACATAATGAAATTACACAAATAAATCACCAATATGGCAACGGGAAGTAGCAAGCTTACTCAAAAAGACTTGAAAATGGTCTTCGATAGTTAAATTGAGCCGAATTGGGTTAAAATATAACCAACCCGATGACAGCAGCGGCGACAACAGTTTATCTAAAATTTCAATTTCACAAATTCTCGATCTCGAAATTGGAAAACCAAACATTAAGAGAATGAAACTTCATGATGAGGGGATAAATTTCTTTTTCATAATTTATGTTTACAACTAAACAAAACAACAAAATAGCCAAATCAAACCCCAAATAAAATTTCAAACTTTTTTTTTTTTTTTTTTCCAATTGCCTAACGACTCCAAATCTCAATCAACTCTAAATTTTTTTTTCTTTCCTTTTTTTTTCTTTTCCTTTCTTTTTCTTTCCTTTTCCTTTTCTTCCCTGGTGTCTTCCAGTGGTCTTTGTCTTCTTCAAGCAAGTGGTCTTCCTCTTTTTTTTTTTTCTCCAGTTTTTCTTTTCTTCTCCCTTCACTTCCAGTTTTTCTCCTCCCTTCCTAATCTCTCTCTTCCCTCTCCCACCCCGATCTCCTTCTCTTCTCTCCCTCCGATGACGGCGCACCTCTGCAGCTCCCTCTCCGATCTCTTCTTTCCCTCCGGCGACGGTGCTTTGCCTCCCCTCTCCGTCCAGTATCTGCCTCCCCTCTCTCTCTCTATCCAGTCTCTACATCAAAAATTTCGTCGAAATTTTGGCGAAATTTATTGAAATTAATTTGGTATGGTGTTAAAATTTTCATACCCCTAGAAAACGAAATTTTACTCCTTGTATCTATAACCCTAAATCTTAAATAATATCTTTAAAATTGTATACATATTATAACTTAAAAGGAAATGTTATCCACTTTCTCCAGTCTACCTTTTTCATTGACCTTCTTCTTTATTATTTTCATTCTACAATATATTTTCATGATCGAAATCGTTCATTTTTTAAATTATTTTATGAAAATCATCTTTGATAAAAATTAATTAAATCAGAAATCATTTAGTCTTATAACTGTTATCAAATAAACAAACGGCGAATCAAACTCTTATAAAAACTGTCTGTTTATTTGATCACAGTTACATAACCAAAAAAATTTCTGATTTGGTTAATTTGTTTGCAGAGATGATTTTTATAGAATGATCTAGAAAATAAACGGTTTCAATCATGAAAATACAAATGAAAATAATAAATAAAAAAATCGATGGAGAAGATAGATCGAAGATTGAAGATGGATAGCATTTCCCTAACTTAAATAGTTTGATTATATCACTGCCTAATGTTACGGCGACATAAAATATTTTGCATTCGGACAATTCTGGTTAATTGAACTTGGTCCGAGTCAAGGGAAGGGGACCCCATCCAAATGATTGGGGTAATTACAATTACAATGGTCTTTACCGGGTAAGCAATGATAAATATATATGTGTGTGTGATCTTTTTTGGTCATTGACTTCGCGTATGACATATTAATGTACCTGCAGTTTAATTAGTTTAGGAATTAAAAATGAGCCATTGGTATTATATTTTTACTAAACGCAATGTATCAACTTTAACTCTTTGGATCATTTTATGCAATCTAAAGAAAAAACTTACTGTACCATTTTATGAACTATATATATGTCTGAACACATGTTATTATAATCAACTATTTGGCAGTATGTCTCACACATTCAACTAAAACCTAACTTAATTGATAGGATAGTTCAAAATCATAGTCTGAAATGATTAGGAAAGTGCGTGGAAAGAAAACATTTTCGATCGAATAACAAAAAGTCTAAAGGTTTCTTCGCTAGAAAGAGAACAAGACAAAAAGTCAAAGGTTGGTTGAAAAGATGCATATAAATTTATTTAGGATTAATTTCATGTCAGTACTTCAAATTTTGCTTTAAATTTTAATTTAATATTTTATGTTTAAAATCTTGTAATATTATACTTTATATTTTTAATTTGTTGCAATGTCATACTTTCGTTAGTATGACTGTTAAGAGATCTATTAAAAGTTGATGTGACACTGACATGACACTCTCACAATAATGATTAGATGTCACTTGATCTAATAACAAGCCATATCATGCCATGTGGCGTAAAAATAATTAAAAATCTAAAAATATGGCACATTATGCCAAATAATTATTTTTAAATTTTTAGATTTAAAATTATTTTTTATATCACTTGGCATGACGTGTTATGTTGTCAGATCACGTGACATTTAGTCGGTATTGTAGGAGTGCTACATTAGCATTTAACAGATCTCTTAACAGTCATACTGACAAAGGTATAATATTGTAATAAATTGGAAAAATAAAATAAAATATTACAAGATTTTAAACATAAGATACTAAATTAAAATTTGAAGTAAACTTGAGGCAGTAAACTGAAATTAACAAATTTATTTATATATAGGCAGCTCAAGGTTTCAAAACCGTGTGGTGGCCACTGACCGGTGTAGATGGAGCAGCTTTTGGTCAGTCAACATTGAGAGAAGACCTAGCTAGCATGTTGGATGGACCACATGGAGGCATGGAGCTGGCTAGCTTGGGAGGCTTGACTCTTGACTTTCATCAAGACTTTCAATATATGCCGACATATATATGTACTTTATTTATTTATAATGCATATATATATATGATGGGCTTTTCATGGCCCATCGCCATCTAGCTCTAATCTTTTCTCACGAGTGACGATTTCAAGATGATTATAATGAATTTGTCTTCGATCTCTAGGCCTCTATTTCCTCCCGCTTTCCCTCCCAATTAAATTAACATTTCATTATTAAATATCTTGCTCCCTTCCACCCCCACTCCTATATATGCTCCCTGTATGAATATATATTGCACATACAGCTCCTGACCAGTACGGGTTTTAATTCCTTTCACTGAAAACAAGGATTAATTTAGAGACGTACAATATTAGATCTTCAAGTTCAGTTCCCTAGTTTCAACAATGGAATCAACATGGGTGAACACTTCTCTTGGTCTTAATCTTATTCCTAATTTCCAGCAACATGATGCAGATGATCCTCATCAAGCTGATCCTGTAAGTAGTACTACATAATTAATTCATTCCATCAATTTCACAAAATACTTTCTGCATTATTAATTCCTTAATTATAGGGTTTGAGCTTTTCTTTCTAATTAGTATTAATGATTCTATATATATTGATCTACTTTGATTGATCAGAAGAAAAAAGAGTTTGAAGAAGGAGCTAATTTTGCTAAATTTGAAGGCAATCATGTATCGGATGTCAAACAAGAGGTGAGTTACACAATCTATATATGAAACTTGTGGTCTTAATTTCAAGTAGGTCAAATTAATTAACCCATTCATCCTTGCAATTACTATATAAAGTAGAGCTTGTTGGCGTTAATTAGTGACATTAATTGTTGTTGTTGTTGAATTAATTAGCAGGCAGTTGGAGGTGGTCATGTACTGCTAGCAGAAGAGTTGAGTAGGATAAGTTTCGAGAACAAGAAGCTGGCTGAGACGCTAGCTGGTCTCTGTGAAAATTACAACACTCTGCAAGCCCATTTCAAGGAGTTGATGGTCAGTAAGCAGCACAGCGTCGACTCTAGTACTTATCATCATCAAAACGAATCATCCCCAAACTCCAAGAAGCGAAAGGCAGCTGATCATCAAGACTACAACAACATCAATATTAATGGATTTATTTCTGGAAATACTAATGAAACCAGCTGCTGCACCAGCGCTGAAGAAGATCCATATTCATATAAAAGGCCAAAGGATCAGAACCATATCAACCTCAAGATTTCTAGGGTTTATGTTCGCATTGATGCGTCTGATACGCGCCTAGTAAGTTCTAAACCCTATGCCCTACAGTTTCGATCATGATGTAGGGATTTTCTTTTTGGGTACGTAAAAATAAATATTATTGGAAATTAATTAATTTTCAAAATACTAATTAAGAACCTCCCTTTGCTTGAATTTTACTGCGCGCAGATTGTGAAGGATGGATATCAATGGAGGAAGTACGGTCAAAAGGTGACCAGAGATAATCCATCTCCCAGGGCTTACTTTAAGTGCTCCTTTGCCCCAACTTGCCCAGTTAAAAAGAAGGTAGCTACCTAATTAATTAATTAATTAATTAAAGCCCAATCTCTTCAATTATGTGTTTGTACTTTGTAGCAAAAATATAATATTTTATTATTCAAAATTTCAGGTGCAAAAAAGTGCGGAAAATCCATCGGTGTTGGTGGCAACATATGAAGGAGAACACAACCACATGCACCCAGCAGCCCGATCAGGTGAAGTCACATTAATAGGCAGCCCAACCCCATTCCAAGCACCAAACCTTATTGGTTCGAATTCACTACTTTCCAGTGATAATTTAGCTTCCAACAGATCATTATCATCTTCACCCAG
Organism: Dryas octopetala; assembly: GCF_963921425.1. Lineage (NCBI taxonomy): Eukaryota > Viridiplantae > Streptophyta > Magnoliopsida > Rosales > Rosaceae > Dryas > Dryas octopetala. The sequence continues at coordinate 2,313,335 of NC_141372.1, forward strand.
TGTCAATCATAACATGATGTGTGCCCATCAAGAAATCGAAGCTCCGGATCCGGCTAATTTCCAACAGTTTTTGGTGCAACAAATGGCTTCTTCCTTGACAAAAGATCCCAACTTCACTTCTACACTTGCTGCTGCCATTTCAGCTGGAAGAATATCAATTAATCTAGACCATACTCCCATGCAAAAATGGTGAACAACATTATATATTAGAAAATTAAGAATCCGGCCTGTGGTTTTCTAGTGTAATTTTCATATTTGCTATCTTTATTTCAGAGTTGTAAAGTGCAATTAAGGATGTAAGTAAAATTTGAAATCAATGAAAAAGATATTCTACTTCATTACTAGCTAGTTTTAATGAGGATGTATAGTACTTATTGATGTATATATCTTGATCACTTGTTCCCCATATATATAATCCGACCCTAGACATAGTTTAATTAGGGTAATTAATTTGTGTTCTTAATTATATCTCACATATGATATAATTAAGTTGGGTCGATCCTGCAGATTGTTAATGTACTACTAGCTTAATTGTACTATCTCGGTACAGCTAGCGAGACCTTTCCCTAAGCAAGAATATATATGTGTATTCTGATTAACTGAGTACAAGTATTGACACATTAGAAAATATATATGCTGGAATATTGAATAAGAAATCCGGACAGCCAAAACCATCAGTTCATCACTTGCAGTTTTGGGAGATTTGTGAAGGATTTAATACATCAAATTCAAAATCAGTTGGTAATATATAGGTGGAGAGACTCAATATTTTATAAACCATTAAGTAAGGTGTTATGATTTTCTAATGTGAAACAATATTACTCTATATTCTTACATCTTGGAGAACAGTAATATAGAAGGTATAAGAATAAGATATTTGAAACAAAAGGTTAAGAGTGCATCGATCAACATTGAGGACAAACTAGATGATCGAAGGACAAGATCGAAAACAATGACTTTAATTTGTAATGTATAGGCATATACATCATACATGGTGTTGAAGTTGATCTAGCTGAATATATTAAGTATATGTAATTAATGTTGCTTTCATTGATTTTAGACATCAATCATCGTGTTGTTGTTGGCCTCCCACTATACACAATTAATAATATACATGCACAGCCGTATAAATTGACTAAAGATCAATATTTGGGCATACTCTTCAAATTTAAGTAGTTATCGTATATACAAAATTCAAAATGATGAAGGATATATTTATAATTATTAAGTAGCTAGCTAGATAGGAAAGTCTTGGAAATTAATGCAATGAGATAGTCAGAGGTCTTGGGAGCTTTTAGGTCTTCCAAGTTCTTTATGACGCGAAAGACTTTACACGTGAAAACAATTTGTATTGGAGCTTTCAGCTTTAATTGGGGACTACTACTTGAGCTTACCCCACTTCCCAAGTGGCTGCAAGTGTAATTATCGGATATTCCACTTGCATGACTTATATGGATCTGATCAATCTGATCGATGAGATTGTTGTGCATGGATGGTGTAAATCTGGAATATCGATGATCTTGATGTTTTTTGAATTTGTGCTTGAATTTATATAATAGTCATGTCTTGAGTCTTGGTAAAGAACTTGAGACGTACGTAATCTTTAATTTTTTTTTTTATTAATGTTAAAGAAGAAGTACTCATATTTGGTTGTTATACACTCTACAACTCTTGGTCTTTGGCCAATATATATTTATGTGAAAAATGAAGTACAGGTAGTGAAAGATACAAGAATATAGGTAGATTTAATTAACTGTAGAGGAGGACTTGTATGTCCCGGGATACTAACAGGTGGTATCTCCGTCCTTCTCTCTCTCTCTTTCTTTTATCTCTTTGTGACACTAGTCTGTTGCTATTAGAAATATTAGAAAGAGAGTGACAAGTTATTTTCTTAAATTTGACTCCCACTCGCATTGATATATACATGCATGTAGCCATGGGTGACATATACAATGCAGAAAGAGAAGAAGTGGAAGAGTATTCATCATGTATGTCGTCACCATGTGATGATGATGCGAAAGTGGGTGGAAGAAGTTTCGTGCTTGGACTGAGCTCCTTGGTCTCTGTCACTTTGTCTGTGGGTACAATTTTGGTTATTGACTTAATGACTTCAACGACCATTGACTCACTCATCAATATTATGTAAACAAAGACTTTCTCCGGTTCTGGCTACCGCACGACGCGCCCACCGTATTAATTACTATTGCCTATTTTCCACTGGCCGTCGGCTGCAGGAATCCATCAGAAATTCAGAACCCATTGGCCTTGGAAATGGGCCAACGGCCCTTTATTGGACCCCAGAAAAGAAAAATATCGCAAGCGTATCTTAACTTTACTTTACACTCTTTTTTGAGATGATATGTTCCGCAAATTAAAAGAAAAAGAAAAAAAGATCATTAATATGTGAAACATGACTCTACTTTGCTCACCACTTTTAAAGCTAATGAAGGATTATCTTTTAATAAAAATTTGACAAGTGATATTTTTAAAAAATTTAATGAAAAAAAATAATAACTTTGTCCTTAATTTCTACTTTTACTCTTAAAAAAGTCACTTGTCAAGTTTTCATTAAAAAATAATACTTCGAGCAAAATAAATTCCGTGAAACATCTTTAATTACCACACTAATTAGGTAGCCAAACAGGAGTGAGAAAGGTATATTGTTATTTAATTAATTAGGTCCAAAATATCATTGACCCTTGAGAGTACTAGTGTGAATCCATAAGATGCATTTGGATGTCCTTTTAATCGTACTAAAAATGCTCTCAGATCAGATAATTAAAAAGATTTGGATTTTTGTTTATTTATTTTTACTAGTTTCAATCTTAATTGTGCAATATAAATTTAAGAGTTTATGTAACTTTATCTTTTTTAGATAAATTACTCTCAAGGACAAAAATGTAGCCTTTTGAGATGCATATGAATCTGCATACATCTACATTTTGAGCTAATTTAGGAGTTGCATATGCAGTTGTTTGGGCATTTTGAACTAATTTTTTAGTTGCATATGCAAATTTTAGGTTGCAGATACATACTGCATCTAGGCGTTAATTTTGTGGTGCGAGGTAAGTTTTTAGGGCTGAACCACAAAATGATTCGATTACTAGGATTTGATTCGGTTGCACTATTAAAAATATTTACAACTGAACCGAACCAAACCTAACCCTATTGGTTTTGTTCAATCGGTTTGGCTGGCATTTTTTTTGTTCCTATTTTAACATTTAGAGTCCAAACACAGTAGCAAACCTGTATATAATTTGCTGCAATTCAAAATCTGTAACCATAGAATACCAATATATATACCATAAACTCCCAAAAGTAAAACAACACTGAAATTTGAATGAAAAGCATTACATCAAAGTTATCAAACCGTAAAGCTTAAGGATTTATAATCCAAGGTTCACGACTAACAAAAGTATTTCATACGGAACCACTCCAAACAAACAGTTGCATAAGGAATTAAAAGGCAAAGGAGTGGAAGAAATAAGCAAACGATCCAACAAAGACTATAAAGAATAAAGAGTATAGGAAACGAGAAATGATTATGTGTATTCGATACATCACCACGTGATGTAACTAATTTAACGTGTCATAATGTGGATGAATGTTATTAATACTATATCTTATTAATATAAATATATCGTCTAATAATACCCTTATATGTTGAATTAGTTACACTACATAATGGTGTCTCAGATATGCCCAATAATTTTTCATAGGAAACTCTGTTAAGATCGAATAGTGTCAAAGAAAGGTCTTGAAACATGTTGGACCCCATGGCCATGGCGCAAAGAAGTAATTAATTAAAAAGCTAATTAACTAATTAAGGCTGATGGGGACTGATCATCATCCTCATCAGATACGTCATATGGTGATGTAGTGAATGCTACGTACGTGGGGTTGTCGTATTTCATCATGAGTGTCATATGCTTACATTTTTCCACAACACATGATTTGATTTCAATATTATTCTCCCTTTTCTTGCTTAAAACAACGTCTGGAATCTGATCGAACAAAGACAATTAGGACATAGAGAGAGAGAGAGAGAGAGAGAGAGAGAGAGAGAGAGAGAGAGAGCAGCCAGCTACAGCCACGTACGTGCTCCAAATTGCCAAATTGGTCTCGTCTGCTGAATCAACGTGAAAGTTCCTTGAACATAACTGCCAATTAATATTTAAGAACCTACTATATATATACGACAAACATACTTCATCAGATTCACTCGTATATATATTACTTGTATTCGTGATTGATTCATTCACTTGTATAAGGCTTAATTGTCCATCTCCCAAGCTAACACTTTAGTTAATAGTTTTCATCAAGCTACAGATAGCCAGCTCTTCTTCAACTTATTGGACATAAACATGGAGGCAACTCATACCTCTAACAAAGAAAAGGTAATTGATAATCAGATTCTTCACACACATATTTGATTTTCTTCATTTCTTGCATTTTGCTCTGAAATTGTATTTTTGAAGAAAGATTTAAAAGGACTAATAACCATTTGGTCTAATGGTGGTATCCAATCTACTCTTTATGGGGAGAATTAATGTCCTCAAATTTTATAGACCCCAGTTTGTTGATAATCTATAAAAAAAAAAAAAAAGCAAGACCGTTTAAAAAGTCTTTGAATTATAAGTTGGAATTTCATTCTATTTGGAATTTCATGAATTACAAGTTGGAATTTCATTCTATTTTATACCAATGGTTGATCATATATTTATGTGTGTGTGAAATTAATCATCATTTAGGAATTTCCCTTTTGTTCTTTTTGATCAGGTAGATGGTGTGGATGCAGAGTTAATGCAAGGTTTACGAAAAGAGAATGAAGCTCTAAGATTCCTGCTTCAAGCTATGAGCAGAAAATGCACTACACTTGAAGGCCATCTCCAACAAAATTATAAGCTACAAGGACCTCATGATGATGATGATCATCATCATATATTAGGCACTACTACAGTTAATAATTCAACTAATTACTGTATTCCAACTCAGAGTCACGGCTCAAATTATTATTATTGTGAAGCAAACAAGAGAGCAAGAACTGATGACCATAATCATCAGTTTCCGGTAGCCCCTAAGACATCACAGTTCCTTGTGAGAAGTACCGACACTAAAGACAACACCAGCCTTGTATGTACTAAATACTACTCCAATTTATTATAACGTTTGTTAATTAATTAAGTTTTGGGTTTTCTTAATTTGTAATTAATTTGTGGATTAATAATACAGACAGTGAAGGATGGGTATCAATGGAGGAAATACGGACAGAAGGTAACGAAAGACAACCCATCATCCCCCCGAGCTTATTTCAGGTGTTCCATGGCTCCTCGATGCCCTGTCAAAAAGAAGGTAACCTACCTACCCACACACCTAGAATAATATTATAACTATGGGTTTCCCCTTGGACTTTAATTACCTAAATTAAAATTTGGCAACTAATTAATTAATATATAGTTGTGGTGATGACTAGCTGATGATTACTGAAGTAACATATAACATTAAAGAATTGATCATCAGATAAACGACTTATTATAATGATTCATTTAGAATTAATTCCTAAGAAACTTAATTTGAACGTATAATAGAAATGATCATACATTGCAGTGCTACTTCCATGCAAATATATATAACTTGTATCTGGGGTACTCAATTATGAATTTATGACATGCAGTTAATTAATTGATTAATTAATTGTTGATATATGGTTACGTACGTACCTGGACTTTAATCAGGTACAGAGATGTATGGAGGATAAGTCTGTGCTGGTGGCAACATATGAAGGAGAGCACAACCATGAACCCCATGATGATCATCAAGTGATCATAAATGCTTCATCACTTGGACATGATCAATTTTCGTCTTCATCACCATCTGCTGCTGCTGCTGCTAATTATAATATTATGGCCATTAATTCTCCTCCTCCTCCTCCTCCGGCGGATCAGCCTATGACCCTTGATCTCAGTCTCTCAGCCTCCAATATTCAAGAAAACACGGATTGCGACAAATCATCATCGATTGAAGAATATATTGCAGCTGTAACCAAAGACCCTAATTTCACACTTGCTTTAGCTGCCGCGGTTGCGCGGTCCATCACAGAACGCCCTCCACCCTAATTTCACACTAAGAGCCATTCATTTCCTTGTATGAGAATTAAATGAGTTTTTTTGTTTGTTCTTGGTTTTATCGATCTGAGAGTAGTAATTATGTATGCTAGACTTCATTTAGTTGGTTTAATTAGTAACCCTACTACTGTACTGTTATACCAATTAATGAAAACTGAGTTCTGCCAATTACATAATTATGCATGTAATTCCAATCCATCCGGCCTCTTTTGTCTACTTATGCTACACACAAGAATCTCAAGCTTTAATACCTTTCATGTTGGATTTTTATCCAAAAGGGAATATACAGAAAATATCGCAAAGTGCTATATATATTCGAATAATTGAAAAGGCAATTGATATTAATTATGACTCATCTCATTTCATCTAGCGCAAGAGTCAATACATACAAGAAAGCGAACATTATTCGTGTTCATTCTCGTGCAAGAGTGCTTTACACTCCCCTACAAGAGCGCCAAAGGGGTCACAATCGCTCTCTTAGTGAGAGAGTGTTTTACACTCCCACAAGAGCGCAAAAGGATAGCAATCACGCACATATGCAGAGTGCAGACTATAGAAGAAAAGGACAATCTTGGGGGTTGGGGGTTGGTGCTATACCTCATGGAAATTGGAATATGGGTTTAATTTAATTAAGGGTTAACAATTTTCAATAAGTCACTCTTTGATTTAATAATGATACCCCTACCTAATATTTTTGACAAGCGCATTGACAAGAGAATCAAACCAAAGACCAAAGCCCAACGACTACAGAGTGTAGCTGTGGCCCTTCATTTATACCAAGAGCCGTTAAATAATAGTTTGTTTTGCATCACAATCGTATGGCATCCTATGTCCCTTCCTCAGCAATCAAAAATCGTATGGCCTTGAGGGCAGGATTAGCTCAAGTGGTGAGAGTAAGTGAGATAAGGATTATAATTACACTAGATCTAAAGTTCAATTATTTACAATGCAATAAAAAAATAAAATTGTGTCTCATATGGCCCTAAACCTGAAATCAACTAAACATTTCAGTCAATGCTTTTGATACTATATTACAAACATTCATGTAGTCAAAACTATGACAATTAAAAAAAAAAAAACCCCAAGAAAAAGCAATCCTTTCAAATGCAAAAATGGGATCATTTCACATTTCACAAATTCAACAGGTCATTACTTTAAAATTAACTCAATTTTATGATTATGAATGAAAATGGAATGGACTACTTTGCCTAACATGCATCCCATGCAATATGCATTTGCGTTGATTTTTCAAAGGACACTACTTGGGTCACCCCTTGGGTGTACCCCAAGGTCACCCCTCTTCCCAAAATAACAATTTCGGTAATGACGGCGCATAATCAGAACCGTTCACTTTTTAGATCACCTATTATAGATCATCTCTGCAAAAAATCAACTTAATCGAAAATCGTTTAATTATATAACTGTTGTTGATTAAATAGAAAAAATCAACGGTTTGGTCAAAAAATCACTCTTTAATTGAAAACCATCAATTTTTTCTACTTAATTGACAATAGTTATATAACTAAACAATTTCCGATTGATTTGATTTTTTGCAGAAATAATCTATAATAGATGATCTAAAAAGTAAACAGTTCTGATCATGCGCCGACATTACCGAAATTGTTATTTTGGAGGAAGGGGTGACCTTGGGATACCCCCAAGGCCCCAAGGAGTAACCCAAATATTTTTCTTTTTGAAATACTTGTACTGTGTTAATAGAGAGAGAGAGAGAGAGAGAGAGAGAGAGAGAGAGAGAGCACGTGCGTGTGTACTCTAATTTTCTTTTGTTTGCAAATGCTTTCCGATAAATTGCTTGTAACAAAAATTTTATATTCTTTTGTACCAAAAAAAAAAATTATATTCTAACTTTCTAAGTATCTGGGCCTTACAATAACTGGTCCATTTTAGAATATATTGCCTTTACTATCATCATATATCAAGATTTACATACCTACAACTCAAAAAATATACATTAAAAAAATATAACTAAAAACAATAATAGAAAAAAGGGAAAATATGCTAACTATTGCAGATATTTATACAACAAAATTCCTCAGATGTATCTTACACGTGGCTCATCGAACAGGGCTCCATAACCTCCAGCACCTCTGCTCCAAAAAAAAAAAAACCATATTAAAAGAAAAAAAAAATTATGTAATCAGAAGCTTCATAACTACAGTAGACCGGAACTACCAAAAACAAAGAAGGGGATGTAATACACTTACTACGTAAAGTGGAACTCCTCTTCCCTTCTGTTCTGTATACCACCACTACCAGCATTACTTTCAATCATGAGGAAAGCATGCTTCCCCACGTCAGCGGAATTGCTGGTTTCAGTTGTAGAAGTGTTCTCAATTCTTTAAAGGGATTTTCATCAATGGAGTGAATAAATATATATCCATTGGAGTACGAACAGCTTTGGTTGCTCAAAAGAATAAGGTGAAATAACTCATTATGATTTAATGTTGCCACTCTTGATGGGGGGAGTCTGTAGCAAGCGTTCAGACTCCTTTTTGGAAAGAGATCCCGCCTTCATCTTCTCATTTTCTGCCTCCTTCAAAGCTTTCTTCTTTTCAAATTCAAGCTGCTTACAATTTTCCTCGTGCGCTCGGACAAACATCCTCACAAAGTTGAGCAGAGTAGATACAACTACAGGACAAATTCCAAATAAAATCAAAGAGAATATAGAATAAACCCTGGAAGCATTTAGTCATCGGTAATACTTCTTCAGAAAGTTGAAACATAGTTAAATGCATTACGGACCAGTTGATAGGTACATCAAGTTTTTCATTCTATGATAGTGTTAACAATAAAACAAACAAATTGAAACTGTTAGAATAAATTTACCTTGCTCAAATGGACAACGAGCAGGATCTTCACCAAAATAAAGAGCCAATGCATCTGCATTTCTCCCCTGAAGACAACCACATTGAAAAGTATGTTTAACAATGTTTTTCTTTCACATCAAAATTAAACCATTGGTTTTGAAACCCAACTCCTTTAACAAAAATGGATACATACCACATTAGAATAAAGTAAAGCCAAAGACCTCACTTCAGCTTCAGCATGACTAAGGAACTCCTTCAGCGTCTGAACATTTCTCAGTAGATAAAATAAATTAATATTGAATAACTATAAAAAGAAGCAGTGTGATTTTTTTTTTTTTCAAAAAGAAACAAATAACTGAAAAAGCAATATATGTTCTTTGTAAAGCAATGTACATTTTGAGGCAGTTGTTGGACTTTGCCATCAGTGATTAAGTGTTTAATATCAGAACCTTTATATCTTATCAAAAAATATCAGGACCTTTATAGTATTCATTTATGGTGACTTGTGAGTTTCATCTGTTAGCCATATGTGTCATCTAATTCAATCTTTGTTATCTATACCACCTATGTGTAGTAAATATACTCCTTTCAGATATATTTGAGACAGGAAACTCTGATTGAGCTTAGAAACTGAACTAGTTCAGAATGAACATCTGGTGATTGCTCAATTACAAGGACAGCTAGATTAGTGTACCAATTATATCCTGTTTCATTTTCTTTACTTTTTCTTATATCAAATTTTGGTTAGTTTAAATCTTTATTCTTTGTTTTTCTATCAAATTATCAAGTATCCAAACAATTACTTTCTCCACTTTGAAGCTTATTGCATCCTAAAGGTGATGCAGCTAACCCCAGTAAGAAATTCATGCCACAGAGATATGTATGCATGAAGCAGTTGGTGCATGTGACCTTGCAAAAAGTTTCTGACACAGGACCATCATTTTCTGAGGCAGTCAACTCTTGCACCACCTTCTCTAGCCCTTTACTAATGGCTTGCATTTCCTCTGCCAAATATTTCAATTGTATCTACATCATAATTAAAAATTTGGCTCAGCCACGCCAAATGTATAAAAAACTCACAGTACCTAAAAAAGATTAGAAAGGTACACATAGAAAAAAAGAGAAATACCTTTGTTGAAGCCTCCAAATTCATAAGGTCTTTTGGAAAATCAAGAAGTTCTGGCAGCTTTTCCGCAAGCACCTATGGTTTGTTGGAGATGAATTTTATGAACAGAATAGTTAAACTAAAAGATTGGTTTGGGACTTAACCAAAGAAATGTTTTCTATCCCAAATTTCTTTCCCCGCTTAAACTTCTCCGTAAATGAAGGAGAAGTTCTACAAAAGATTAATAATGAACTAAAAGGCTTAAAGAATGATGCTTCACCTTACAAAGATAATGCATGAGAGTCATCTTGTTATTCCGGGCCCGTGTATCAGTGAGCTTAAGGAGGCTATCCAATCGAAATCCAATAGCAGAACCTACAGGAATAATTTAATAAAAGGACTGCACGCACATAGAAAGAATACAAGGCATTGGAGCTTCTAGGAAAAAGATTGTAAGGAGAGTAGTCACAGCAGAACTAGGACCTGAAGCCTGCGAAAGTATAAGTTACTACCTTTTTGCTACAATCATACATCTGTCCAACCCTAAATTTCAACTTTGTGGCTTTTTTGTCACAACAGCTGTGTACTTTTCCATTTATATATAATTAATGCATGCATGTATATCATGTCATACATATCCAAATCATCTACATCATGTCGATGTATTAATACAAAATGGTAACCGATAAATCCTCTCACCTCTGGCAGTCCCATGGTTCAAGGCATTACCAAGAGAAAGAATGGTTTGCATGATCCTTTTCAACTTTTCCGAATTTCTGATCTGATAAACACATTAGTGGAACTGGTTTGAGAATGAAATTGTTCGACAGGAAAAAAGAACCTTGAAAATACTAGAAAATGAAAAGAAGCTTGCCTGATCAGCTACTGAATTGACGGTGTTCAAATTCTTTCTAAGGTCAGAAACCTGAAAAATGCAACACCATGGACAAATGCATAACAAGAAGCACAACAAAATAGAAAGCATCGGGAACAACGTGATTACAAAAATTGTCCCCTTACCTGAGTATGGAAATGTATTTTAAATGAGAAAACTCTGAGCTTGGGCTCTACCCGTGGCACTTTCATTAATTCAAGGAAAAACTGCCATAAATTCCATAAAGTAATTAATGAAAGCATATGAGGTGAAAAAGATTTGGGGGAGGGGAGGGGGAGAGTTAAGATGATTATGGAAACTTAACAGTTATGCATTGAGAATATAATCCTTCATTCCTACCACAATTTAATTATAAAAACAAAAGCAAGCCATGCAGATAATTTTAATACATTCTAATGGCAGCATTTCCCTTGCTTTCCACAAATAACTTTTGAAGTGAAAAGAAATGAGAGGTAAAGGAAAGAGGGGGGAAAAGGTAAATTCCACTCACCTGTTCACATTTTCCCAAGTTTTCCTTATCTCCAGTATAACCCTGAGCACCAAAGCATGATTTATTACTCAAGAAAACAGAGGAACTTATATACTTCTTGTAAGCATTTTCAAGTATAATAATCAGCTCAAATTTATTTAAGCTCTCACAGTGACATGGAGTGGAAGACTAAAACTAGATATATAAAAATACCTTCAGTAATTCCATCTCTTCTTTTGTTGGACAAAACTTTATTAGGTTCTCAACCTGATCGATATCTAATGCTGAGTCATCCAAGGCAAGGACTGAACTCTGAAAGACATTGGTACAGAAAGAAAGGAACCAATTAGAAAATCTGTCATTGAGGCTAATTTTTAATGATATATCACAGACAAATTATCAATTGAAATATTACAATACTGTAGCAAGTGTAAGATTATGAAGATGATACAAACTAAGTTCAAACAAAAAACACAGAGAATAGAACTGGCATTCCTATTTATTTTGTTGAGTAGGGACACAATCATATCCCTGAGGTACAAGTATTTTTACAAGGGATTGGACTATGATACAGAGAATGATAAGAATTATGTGAGTAGAAGAGACCTATGAATCAAATTATAAATACAGGGTATCAACATATATATCCCAGGAAGAATAATTTTTTAAATAAATGAATCAATAAAGTGGAAAACAATGTCATCCTATTTTCTTAAATGGATGGAAGTTAACTGTAACCTAGTTAGTACTTAACTGTTTTCCATTTATTTACAGAACCACAATTTCAACCCAAACTGTTAAGAAGCACATACAAGCCAATATGTGCCTTTAGGTTTAGCTTACCATCAAATCAGGCAAAGGAATTTTAACTTTAGTAAGCATTATTTCACAATTATATGCCCGCCTTAGCTCAATCTGCAAGAACCAGGAAATTCCTTGTGAGGATTGAGGTGGCAAAGGAAGACTATGTATTCAATTGATTATGTACCAAGACAACAAAAAAAAAAGGTACAAGGGGCAAAATGCTAAATAGATCCTCACTTTATGCCACGGGTTCCCCAAGGAGATTTTACATGTAAAATATAAATGGATCAAGCTATTAAGTACAGACTCTATGACTAAGCACCGCAGCTATTGGTTCAGTGCAAACATGCTATGAAGTTCCATTTCTGCATACAACTGAATTAAAAGTTTGATCCATTATATATTACATCTAAACTTTCCTTGAGGAATCCATCGAGGAACATTACCAGTGAAAACTAGGTAAACCTGTTTGATTCACAGGTCAAGAAAACTCTAGTTATCCACAAAATGAAGTACAAAATAAGGTATGCAATGCTATAGTTACCAGCTGAACTTTTTCAGATTTAGGACCTGTGGCGCGACGACCAGATTTTCCTCCTGTTTTTCCGTTATCTGAATTTGGAGTAGCCGCAGAGAAAAGACTCTCGAGTTCGGACATGTCAAACTCTGGAGCCCTGGAACAGAGAAAACAGAATCAAAATTGTAGGATGCACATTGTATGAATTGAAAAAATTAAATAAATTCTTTAACAAGTGAAGCATACTTGGTTGCATCATCAGCTTTTTGTGCCTCGGCCCATAAGCTTCCTTGCATCGCTCTTGTTAACTTTAACCAATGATATGGCTTCAGATTAGATTTTTTAGATTGAGCCTGTTTGGAACCTGGACGTGATAGGCCTCGTCCCTTTGCACCAAACGGAACACTAGAAGGCGGTCCAGGAATTGAAGGTATGTTACCATTACTAGCTCTAGAATGAGATGTGGGGCCACCACCAGCTTTTGATACCCCATTGGGAAGAGGAGGAGGTGGTACGGGTGGAGCGGGTGCAGTATTATTGGACAAAGATCCCTTCGGCGCAAAAGCTGGAGGAGGGGGCGGTGGTGGCGCTGAAGATGTTACAGTGGAACTGGAGGCAGGCCCTGAACTTAGAGAAGGTGGAGGCGGTGGAGGAGGGCCAGATGTGACTGCTTTGTGCTCCATAGACAGCAAAGAAGTAGAACCAGGGGGTGGAGGTGGAGGGGGAGGGGCAGCTGCAATGGAGGAGGTCTTGACAGTGGATGATGAAGGTCTTCCTGAAAAAGGAGGTGGCGGAGGGGGAGGGGGAGGGGGCGCTGAAACTGAGTTCTTGACAGAGGATGATGTTCCTGGAAAGTAAGTGGGAGGGGGAGGGGGAGGAGGAAGGGGAGCTGAAATTAAATTATTGACGGGGAAAGATGGAGATACCCCCGAAAAAGAAGGGGGTGGAGGAGGGGGAGGGGGAGTTGAAACTGAGTTCTTGACTGCCCCTGAAAAAGAAGGGGGTGGAGGGGGACGGGGAATTAAAACTGAGCCCTTGATATCAGAGGGTGAAGATGTCCCTGACAGGTTAGGAGGTGGAGGTGGAGGGGGGGGAGGAACCAGTGCTGACTGACCTCTACCCTGTAATGTAGTTTCAGCATGTTGGATAAGCAAAGAATGTGGATCATTTGAAGTTTGTTGGGAAAGTTCTGGTGACAGAGGAGAAAGTGGAGTAGCAGCAGAAGCCTTTCCTACAGTACCTCTCCCCTGTAATGTAGTTTCAGTGTGTTGGATAAGCAAAGAATGTGGATCATTTGAAGTTTGTTGGGAAAGTGCTGGTGACAAACGAGAAAGTGTCTTTCCTACAGTTTCATGCCGCGGAGCTTGAAACGAGGAAGGTGATGGTGACGATGATAGTGACGGTGATGGTGGTGCAGGAACAGATAACTTACCAAGCTGCACAGATTCGGATTTAGGTAAAGTTAAATCAGGAGCTGAACTAGCATGAGAAGGTGGAGATACGGTCACAGGATGTGTGATTTCTTCTTTGCTATTAGATGCAGCATGATCCTGCAACAGAGCTGTAATGCCAAGGGCTGAGGGTGCACTGTGATATCTTGATATAGGCACAGGTGATCCTTGCAAGGAATTACAATATGAAACTGGTGCAGGTAGGGAAGCTTGAGGTACTCGTTGAGATATGATTTTAGATTGGGCAGGGCGTTGGAGATCAACTTGCGGTTCTTGGGGTTCAATCCTTTTTCTAATTAAATGGGCATCTAGAGACGGTTCAAAGTTGGACATAGATTGTTTCCGATGGGCCACATATGTGGGACTCTTGATAACATTTTCTGATGCCTTTGGTTCTGATTTATGTTTTTCAGGAAGTGATTCTAGCAACAAGTTGCCTGTTTCTGCAGTATAAGCAGAAGCACTGTCACGTTTCCCCTGAGCCACAGATGTGGGACTCTTGATATTATTTTCTGATACCTTCAGTTCGAATTTAGGTTTTTCCAGAGTTGATTCCAGCAACAAACTGCCTGTTTCTGCAGTATGGGTATAAGCACTATCCAGTCTTTGAAGAGCATTTGACGACGTGATCCGATGGAGCACATTAAGTGTTAGATCTGACTTTGGATCTAGCCAATCCACGTTGCTAAAAATCTCTTGAACTTTTGCAAATGCTTCCACAGGAAGACCATCTTTCTCCTCAAGACCAGGCAAATCAATTGATATAAGAGAATTAGCAGTATCCATCTCCGAGAAAAGAACCTATCCAGATAAAACTGAGAAATTAATAATAATGAAAATGGTGATGATGATAAATCGGATAATAGTAGTAGTGATGATGATGATTGATAATGATTATTACAAACATGAAATTTGAAACTTCACTAAACATAACAAAGAACAAGAGGGGCAGATAAATACCTCTGCTCTGAAATCTTTGGGAAATTGATCCTTAACATTCCACAAGATGTCTATTTCTTCACGGTTAAGCATCAAAATGTTGGACCTTATAAAGGCCGTATTGAACATGATCCGAAACATCATCTCTTCACGTTCCAGATCATTGTCCAAACTAATACACTCTAGAACCACATCACCTTGGATGTGGCAATGGATATCAATTTTAACTAGTTCACAATCTGCCTGCATCAAGATGTGGAGAATTAAACTAAAATCCAACTAAGAAAATTAGATTGAGATCCCTACCACAAGCAACGCACAACATATAGATAAATGAAAACATTACATGCAACTGTCCTGCTCCAGGTATCAGCTTTCCCATAATACAAAACAACAGGCACACACTGAACCAAACGTCAACTAGTGCAGACAAGAGTGCAATTGTAGGAAGAGCATGTGATCCAAAACATAGGCTCTTTCTTGTTCAGGGAAAAAAAAACACAATCAAATCCATCTATGATTACCAAAAGGAAAAAGATATAAACAAAAGTGAAATGACTGAAGCCACCTGCTTATAATATCGTACGAGTTTGCTCCTTTTTGGAGTTGAGAGCAAAACTTTAGGAGTCCGATCAGCAGCCATAAATGGATCCTGTCCATATATTCTAAATATTGGACGGCAACCTCCTTCTCCATCCATATTAGGAATGAATCTAATGATGATGCAGTCCAACGTAAGCGCCCTATCCAGTGGCGGCCATGCCGATCCCACATTTCTCCTTGTTATATACTGAAGATACCTCAGTTGTGAAGGCATCGGATTCAAAGGTGACATTAACTGCAAAAGTTCCCGAGGTGCTTGCTTGTAAATCATGTCCAACGTCTTGTGCTCCCCAGTGTATTGCTTCCTGTAAATCAATAGTGCAGCCAGCATGAAGGCCAATACTAACCACCCACCTCGTTCACAATGCATCAAGAGCACGTTTTGTTGCCCAAGTGAAAGCCAGTTTTCACTTGATCTCAAGAAGTGGTGGATTGTCTCCATTGTGAGAAGTGGGCAACCTTCATAGTGTCGAGGATAGTCCATTACTGTCATATCATACTCAGACAATATGCTACCAATCAGGCTTTGGCTTTCTCCATCTCGAAAGTTAAATACCATGAATGAAGCCTCAGGGAACTGCTCTTGGAGTTGACCCACTATGCCTCCTATGTAGACTTTATATTCATCTTCTTCCAAAACGTCAGTGGTAAAACAGCAATCGAAAACTACATGTGCAGACAAAATAGTTGAAAACATATAAACATATTGTAAATTCTTCTGCAGCATAAGAATACAAACATTATAATTTATATTGTGGTGCAACACACATGTGTAGGCCAGAAAACACACACAAGTTGTTCTCTTCCAAAACATTCATCATAGTTCAACTTTTAAAGGACATACATACTGGGAAGCAACTACAGAAGATAAAATAGATTAATTGCATATTAATGCAGTTCACTTTAAACATGCATCTCCAAATATGGACATCTTCTCCAATTGCAAATAAGCAGCTCTTAGTTAAGATTCTAACAATAAATATGTAAACAAAATTAACGAACACAAAACAATTCCTAGTAACACCAATGCGAGAAATTCAAAACACAGAAAAATTTAATGAGCATTATCTCCAACCCACAGAAAACCAAATTCCAATCAAATTAGAGCAATGTAAGCATACCATAAACCCTTTCAGAGATCTCTAACAACCCATCTGGCGGCTTCCGATAAAAGAACTTTCTGAACAACGCCATTGCCTTTCAAGATCCGAAAATACCACCCACAATAACACCTAAAAACACTCCAATTCAACCCACATTGCACTCAAACACAACCCTGTCTCAGCTCTTTTAAATACCCAGATCAAAAATGCCAAAATGTATATAACAAATGAGGGTCATGATGGTATAGAGGAGAGTGTATGTTGAGGAACCAGAGGAATATATTTTGCTGGGTCTCTAAGGAAAGTGTTGTGAGTATCGTTGTTGTTGTTGCTGTTGTCTTCGAATTCACACTTTGTGTGTATCAGAGAGACTTAGCTTTCAATCAAAAACCGTTGGGGAACTGAGAGAAAGAATGTGGGTGTGGTAGGTATCTGCTATATTTTCCTATGTTGTATTAGAGAAAGAGAAAGCAGTCAGATATGGCGTTGTTTAAACAAAGAATAAGCGGATCTGGGGTTTGTCTCTGTCTCTCTCTCCCTTGTCTGTGTGTGTGTGTGTGTCTATGGTTTACGAGAGAGAGGATAGAATTAGACATTAGAAATTTAGAATGATGATAACGATGTGTCCTTGATTTTATTTCTCTGTGGTTTTCTCACTTTTTCTTTTTGCAATTATTGGATTACTTTAGTTGCTACAGCACGTGTGTGTTGTCACTTGTCAGGAAGAAAAAAAAAAAAAAAACTTTAAGATTAGAGCTCCAAATTCATTTCCACTTCTCAGAAAAAGGAAGAGGTTTATTTAAGTTTTTTATTTGAAAACAAAAAATTAAGGATACGTTTGGTAACGTTTTATAAAATGATTTTTCATTTTACAAATTTAAAAAATGACAAAAATACATTTGGTTGTTGTATTGAAAAAACAGTTTTTGAAAAACAGAAAATAAAATTTCTAGTTTACAGTGTAAATTCAGAAAACGACTAAATGATGTTTTCAATGAATTTATAAAACATAGAAAATACGGATACAAATAAAAAAAATTTACAACTGAAAAAAAAAATGAAAAAACATGTGGTCTGCACCTCCTCCCCACCTAGCCCGACCCACCTCCGGCGGCAGCCCTACCCCCCATCGCTGCCCACCTCACCCATCTCTCTTCATCTCTCTTCTATTCCTCTATTTCTTTCTCTATCTCTCTCTCTCTCTACCCATCTCTCAATTCTATAGTTTCTAATTATCGCTTCAATAAACGGATCAAGACTTTTCGTAACATTCATGACAGGAAGCTCACAAGCCTTAACAACCCTTATATAGAGAAAATACATATGTTCAACTAGATCATAGGTGCTTGCAGTCTTATCTCCATTAATAATACAGCCACCAACAACTCTTCCACCTCCAAGGTAGTCGTGCCGGCCGAGGTGGGTTGTGTTTTATGAAACTTCTCTCTTTTTTAATTATATATTTTATAAAATTGGTTAATAATAATTTATAATTAATATATTTTGTGAATATAATTATTTGATTGTAATAATTAGTTAATATCAAATGTGTTTTCATTATTTTTGTTTTATATAATTATTTTTCAATTACTCTACTAGATGCCTTTTCATATTTTAAAAATGTAAAATTTAATTTTTCATTTTTATTTTACAATACAATTTTTAAAAAATTATTTTGTAAACCGTTACCAAACGGACCCTAAACATTTGCATTATTTGAATTCATAAAATACTTAGATACAGATGTATACACTTATACTCTCACAACATCTCTAAAATACTTAGGGTTGGGTGGACCTATCGAAAAAACCGACCCGCAGCCGAAAATTGAAGCAACCAATTCGACGATGGACAGACGAGTCGATGTTGGTATGCCTACCTAATCGAAGGTGGCGATGGCAGTGATGGTTTGAGAATGCTGAACCATCGGTGTTACCAAACCAACCGACACCTTTCTTCTTCTCCTTCTCTTTCTTTTCTCTGGTTTCTCCCCTTTTTTTTCTTCTTCTTTTCTTATTCTCTTTTTCTTCTTCTCTTCTCCTCGTGAGCATCCCGAAGGTGGACGGTGAGCTTGGGCTTGGCAGCAGCGAAGCTCCGGGGAGTGGGTGCGACGGTGGCGCTTGGGCGTGGGTAAGGTGAGCTGCGCACGGTGGTGTCTTGCAAGTGAAGCTCTGGGGCTAAGTGGTCGGACATGCGCCTTGCAGAGGCTGAAGTTGGAGTTGCAGCAGCTAGGTAGTGGCCGGAGTTGGAGTTGTAGAAAGAGAAGGTGAAGTCCCCCAACCACCGAAACCAACCAAACTGCCCGACAACAATCAACACCGACTTTGTCGATAACCGACCTTGTTGGTAGCAAGGAAGGTGCCCAAGTTGGCCATATCGCCGGTGGTTGATTGGAACCTGGCGGTTCAGTAACAGCTACCGATCCAGCCTTAAAAATATTTGTGAGACAAAAAGTTGTCCAGTTTTCAGGAACTGTATGCCACTAAAATAAAAACCCAGAGAAAGCAAACCATATGAGACAGGTCAAACATATATTTTTGCCAACTAATTAATAACTCAGATGTCTAAAATGCCCGACCAGAATCCATGATTTTGCACATTGATTTTAAAATTGCAGTGGCCAATTTACAACATGGACTTTAAATCTTGTCCTTATGTATAAAAAACAATAAATAAAATCAAGCCAACTGATCAAATAATTGAAGTGTCACTACTTCTTATTATTACTTTTTTATTGGGAAGTTGGTGTGGTCACAACTCACACAAGGTCCTTGGCACAAATAGCCTAAAACCAATTGGATTTTGTCAGTTCAGGCTAGGAGGAAAAAAGTTGAATTTTAATTAATAAAATGGAAAAAAATATCATTAACTCGATAAAAGTTGATTTTATAAAGTGAAAAGAAATATCATTAACTCAATAGCTAATATTTAATTAGTAGGTAACAGAAAAATGTTGTATAACCCAACTCTCTTTATTCATAGCAAAACAAATTGTTTTGTTTCGTTTATTTTTGTTGTTGTATTTACTCCATTAATTCTCTCATACAAGATGCACCTCATATGGATGTAACAATATACCTTTTTCATTGGTTACCAAAAAAAAAAAAAAAACAATATACCTTTTACAATAATACCATGTATGACATTACAATTCTCCATGTTAATAATTAATAATTGCTCCATCTTTCACACGAAGGCTCCATGACATGAATTTTGTCCTTTAGTCATTATTGCTTAACAAAGGAATAATCATTTCTTAAGTTTCCTAATTAATTATTTTTGGTTGCAAAGTCGATGCTGATAATTCCAAATTAAGCTGGCGAAGCTTTGTCTAATCATAATCCAAACAATATTAAAAAACGATTATAAGAAAATAATAATTTTAATTCTATATTAAAAAAAACAAATACATTTTAAAATTCAAATTTTGGTTTTTCAAAATTAAAAAATTTCTTTATTTCGTTTGGTGGGAATATTTGTCACCCTATAATATAAATACCAAAATCTCAAAAAAGAAAAAAAGCCAAAATCAAAAGAGCGAGTTCACGAGCCTAGCCTGCCTAGGGAAAAGTGCAAACTCGTGACGAATTTCCCTCCATTTTTGTCTACGATTTAAATCTCTCTCCAGTCTGTCAGTAGCTCATCGCATTTAATTGCCACTCTGTGAAAAGCACTAATGAAGCAGGACGATTCCTCCTTTAAAACCCACATTCTCTCTCCTTTCCGTTACGCCACGACCCGCCACGTTCGTATCGCCGATATTCTCGCTGATGATCAAGAAGAGGACTCCGAAACCGACGGCTACGATTGCGTCGCGGAGTTCCATATGGATGGTGGCATCCGACACCGCCGGAACAACGAACCAGACGGATTCATGACGTTACAATGCTCCTCGCCGCGCCGGATTGTTTCTCGGTGGTTGTCGGCGCTGAAACGCTGCAAAGGAAGAAGACGAAGCGTAGTACGGTGCGAGAAGAAGATAGAGAAAGAAGAGGAGGTTGCGAGAGAAACAGGCGGTGAGGACCAGCCGACGCACACCACCTGTTCGACGAATGGATTGAACGAATCAGGTGAAATCAAATTCCGTAATATTTTATTGTTTTTTTTTTTTTGGGGGGTTTGTTTTTCGTTAAATATTATTGATTTATTATATTGAATCCAGGACAGTGTGGGAAAGATATTAACTCCTTCAATTTGGGAGTTGCGTGCGGTCTGATGTTTCTGATTGCCGCCAGTAAAAACGAGCTGACGAAGATGGTGGAGTTGAGGGCACAGATGGAGCTGCTTCTTCAAAATGCCAAGCCACCGCGGTTGGAATCGAATGAGATTAATAATAATCTTGCTTCTTCCACCACTGATTTCCAACAGGCTTCGAGCTCCCCCGGGAGCTCCGGTAGCCAGTTTTCGCTTCCATGTGGCGTGATGGTGCGTGACGAGTGCTCGGGATGTGTTGGAAATGAAGGAGAAGAAGGTGATGAGAGCGGGGTAGGAATGGATCAGCTTGAGGCAGAGCTAGAAGCCGAATTGGAAAGATTGGAGTTCCACTTGGATTCGGAAACTAATTCATCCAAATACCCACATCAGAAAATGTTAAAGGTACTTCTATGAAATTGGGACTGACTAAATTTCATAGTAATGAGTTTTTGATCAATTACCCTTCTGAAATGAATGTTTGGATATTGAAAATTTCAGGGTGTTAGAGATGTAATTGACCCTAATGAAGAAGAATCATCAGATAGTGAAATGCCCTGTGAGTATGGAATTCCACCCCGTGAACTTGAGAGGAGGTTGCATGAACTGTTGGAAGCGAGACAGGAAGAACGGATAAAAGAACTCGAAGTTGCTTTAGATTGTACAAAGCAGAAGCTTCACGAGAAAGAAATAGAGATCTCTTGGTGGAAAGACACTGCAAGTCTTTTATCACACCATGTTCCAGAAGGACCAGAACCTCCATCGCTTGTTTCCCAGCACGACCCTGAAGCTTTTCATTTTGTTTAGGTGAGCACTAAACTGTACAGTGGCTTTAATTTTAAGTTTTGAGAGTGAGGCATTGTCCAAATTACTACTTATATATGCATGGATGTATTATAGTTATACAACACTACACTGCTAATTGGGTTCTCATTTGCTTGTATTGTTGAGTGTTATATATGTTCGTTTTGCATATTATGTGCATCTTTGTTCTCTGGAATCTTGTGTTTGCACAAGTTTATGAGGGGTAATAGTCTTTTTCGAGATTAACAGTACAAGAACATACGACATAATTTTTCATGCTAAGAGAGCAGTTCTGGTATATGATTTATAGCTAGGTAGATGGCTAGATGCAATAATATTCAAATGGATAAGAAATCTTTGGTAAAGTTGTGACTTGGGAATGCAAGCAAGCATGATTATGTGTTTTTTTTGGACTGTCCAAAGCAACTTTTTACTTTTTCTTTTTAAGAGTAACTATCATAGTCTTTCAATTATAGTAAAGTGTGATATCTAATCTCCATCAATTTATGATTGAACTTTCTGTTCTGGTTCAGATTCTTCAGAAGGTGTTATATCAGTCACTATAAGTTAGAAGAAATGGGTTAGGAACAGGTGGTGTAGTTCTATACTTGTATCTCATATCAATGAGTGACGAGGTTTGCATAAAACCCATATCAATGAACGGTTTAGATTGATCCGTGGGACAACTGTGGTTGGCAACCTTCCTGTAATGGTGATAGGAATGGACGACCTGGGTTGTAGATGGCTATGGGTTTCTTTGTAATGGTGATAGGAATGGACGGTTGATGAATGTAATGGCACTCATTTTATACGCATGATGCACGAGGACATAAACATTCATATTCCAGATACCTTTTGCTTTGTCAGTTGAGAAAAACAAGATGGAAAATACAAACACTTTATACCACACAAATGTGAGAAATAATTTCAGTTAGTCTCCATTTGTTTATTTTTTCTAAACTTTAGTTTGTAATGTCCAATTTACTCTTAAACATCAAAATAAAAAATGAAGAAGAAATTTCTCACCCCTCTCTTCTCTACCCTACTCTAGGCCGGGGTCAGGACTCAGGAGATCATAGCTAGGCCCTAGCCACTGTGATTGTTCTTTTTAAGAATTTGTTTATATTTTATATTTGAGAGAGATAAAAAGAGTTAATTAGGGACAAAAGAGCAATTTTATTAAAAAATTAATTTATAAGTAAATTGAGTAATTTTGGAATTAAACAGAACCATTTGAACATAATAATGACTTATTAAAAGGTACTTTTATTTTTTATTTTTCCTGGCAAAAAAAAAAAGGTAATTTTATTTTTTTTCTTTTCGGTCTGAAATTTCTTCAAAGATAAACAGAAACTACGGCCCATAAATAAGGGAGCTCCAATAGACATGCCAGGGGCCCCATTGTTAAATCTTTTTTTTTTTTCGCTTGTGAAATCCCGCCTATGCACTTGTGACGTGTGTCTCAAAAGCTGGCCAAAAAATAAGCATATGTTGCAATGGGAAATTGGGAAGAATTTCTACTAATAAAATATGTTTATTGCTTTTTAATAATAAATTTGATAAACAACCACAAAAAAAGGTAGCGAAAGGAGATCAGGACCGTCAAAAGTCGATGTGACATCGAACATCAGCATCTACGGCGAGAGGCCGAATCCCCAGTCACAAGGACCAAAAAATCTGAGTCAGATATAAAAGCAAAGGAATCCTATTCACTTTTTTCAATTTAATTTTTTTACTGACTTTTTTTTTTAATTCTTATTTTGTAATGAAAATTCATAATTAAAATAAGGCAAAAGTTCAATATAGAACTATGTAGCCCATTTCAACTAGATCCATGAACAAATTAATATTTCAAATGACTACCCAAATTATGATTTAAAATGAAAAATGAATATCTATTAGTTAAGTGTCTACGTGGCTTTTGCTTACTAGACTTTTTTTAATGATGTGGCTGCCACATGGACTAAAAATAATTTAAAAATTCAAAATATTTTAAAACATTAAAAACTAAAACCAAAATATAAAAAATACATAAATTCAATTTAGACACATAACTATATATGTTATTTCAATGGGATCCACGAACTTTCAAATATTTCAAATATACACATGATTTATTATGTAAATTGAAAAATGAAATTCTGTCCATCAATTTATTGAGAGATCAGTTAAATGTCAGCTTGACTTTTGCTAACGGGGATTAATTGGCGACGTGGCACCAACTCAGCATACATTTTCCGCCAAATGAGCAACACGAGCCCACACACTCATCACCTCTTTCCCGCTCGTCGAACGCTCTCATGACTATTTAGTCTCCCAAAAACATCACGTTTTTCCCCAAATTCGAATATAAATCTCTCACTTGTGTTCAACGAGCGAGAAAGAAATGATGAGTTTGTGGACCTGTGTCAGGAGTTAGGTGGACCCGTGTCGCTCATTTGGGGGGAAATGAGTGACACGGGTCCACCTAACCCCTGACACGGGCCCACAAACTCTCTTTCTCTCTATTATTATTAAATTGTGGGCCTGTGTCGCTCATTTGGCGGGAAATGTTTGCTGAGATAGCGCCACATCGTCAAGTAATCCCGGTCAACAAAAGCCAAGCTGTCATTTAACTAATCTCTCAACGAATCAATGGACAGAAATTCATTTTTCAATTTAGATAATAGATTAGGTGTATGTTTGAAATATTTTAAAGTTCATGGACCCGTTGAAATAGCTTATATAGTTATGTGTCTAAATTGAATTTATGCCTATAAAAAAATTAGGGACAAAAATGTTCATTCTATCTTTACGCGCAAACACACTCTCCCCCTCTGCTGCTGTTTTTTTTTTTCCTTCTTTTTCTCTCCTCCCTTCTTCTTCCTCCTCGCGTGCGACCATATCCCTTGCCCTCACTGGTTTTTTTTTTTTTTTTTTTTCGACCACTTCTCGCCGACCCGAGACCACCATCTTCTTCCTCTCTCTCCCCGAGTGTTTTTCTCTCTCATTAGACCGCCATTAATGGCGTTTCGAAGCTTAGGCCGACAATCAACTCCGGCGGCGACCTAGATTTTCCAACCGTGACGGGGCACTAGACCTACTGGGTTTTGTTCCTCTCGTTGTTCTGAGTCTCGTGGTGCCATTGGATTGTTCATCGGACCACCGAGCACAACAAATAGTGCTCTCAAAGCCGACAGCTTCTCTGGCCATTTTTTAGCTTTTTTGGCGGCGGGACGGGTCAGGTGGTATTCTTCATCATCTTGACCTCCTCCTCATTCTTGTGTGATTAAATTACTCATTTTGTTGCATGATTAAAGTATGACTAGGTCGCTGCCGGAGTTGATTGTCGGCCTAAACTTTGAAACGCCATTAATGGTTGTCCGATGAGAGAGAAAAACACTTGGGGAGAGAGAGGAAGAAGATAGTGGTCTCGGGTCGACGAAAAGTGGCTGGAAAAAGAAAACCAGTGAGGGCAGGGGATATGGTCGCACGCGAGGAGGAAGAAGAAGAAGGAAGGAGAGAAAAAGAAGAAGAAAAAAAAACAACGGCATAGGGGGTGTGTCGTCTGCGCGTGAAGACATAATGAACATTTTTGTCCCTAATTTTTATATTTTGGTTTTAGTTTTTAACATTTTAAAATGTTTTAAAATTTTAAATTATTTTTAGTCCATGTGACAACCACGTTATTAAAAAAAGTCTAGTTAACAAAAGCTACGTAGACACTTAACTAACAGACATCCATTTTTCAATTAGGTCCATTGACTTTAGGTACCAAATTATAATGTTTTTTCATTTCAACTACTAAAACATTTATGTCATTTCACTTTAGGTACTAAATTTCAGTTTAGGTACCAACTTTAAAAAACATGGTTATATCGAACTGTGACTGTCTAACAGTCATAACTTTTTTATTGATTTACTGTTTTTTCAATATTTGCAAGGCTTAAACTTTAATATTTAGTCTTTGGGTTATACGACTTCATCCCCCAAACATAAATCAAAAGTATGAAACCCTTAAAAATTTTGATTTTTTATAAATTTTAAATAGTCTCAACTGTGACTGTTCGACAATTACAACTGTAACTGTTCGACAGTCACAACTGTATAACAAACTGATTTGTGACCTAATCCAAAATGTTTTACTCTATGTTAGTACCTAAACTAAAAAAAATTAGTGTCTTTCTGCTTTATTAAAAAACTATTGATATTTAGTATTTAATCCTAATTTTCTATTTTCAATTTAGATCATAATTGGGATAGTCAATTAAAATATTAATTTGCTTATGGATCTAGTTGAAATGGCCTACATAGTTAAGTGGTTATATTGAATTTTTGCTTAATAATTATTTATTTATTTGATAACAATTACATGATTAAATATTTTTTAATTTAATTAAATTTTTACAAAAATAATTTTTAAAAAATTACCTAAAATTTAAATAATTTAAATTATAAAATAATATCAAAAAATAAAAATAATAAAAATGAAGGTCGAATAACATTCCCCAAAAACAAATATTAATTACTTTCGTTGGCGTAAATTAAAACCTTAAAAAACCCTAATTAGGAAAGATGCTATATATAAACACGATTATATTTTCTTATCAACCCCAAATCAGTCCCTCTACCGAAAGCCCGAGAGCCAAGAAAGTTAAAAAATTCAGGGAAAAAGAAGAGAGAGAAGAAAGTTTGAGGAGAAACAATGTCGGACGAGGAGCTCCACTTCGAATCCAAGGCCGATGCCGGAGCATCCAAGACTTATCCCCAGCAAGCTGGTACCATCCGCAAGAATGGTTACATTGTCATCAAAGCTCGTCCCTGCAAGGTCTTAATTCCATAACTCACTTATTACTTTTATTTTTTTCAATTAAATTTTCTTATGTTGTATTTGTTTTGGTTGATCTAGATCTCCATCTGTATGCATATGATTCCATTCTATGTATCTCTGTTGAATGGTGAAATTGGATACTATTAATTTGGACTGGGTTTCAGGGATTTGTTATATATACTTGGGAATTTTCTATTATTGCCTTAATTAATCCGTTAGGGTTGAAGCTTTGTTTGTTAAAATTGACACATTTTTAATTGTTTGTTCTATTGATGTTGGATTGTTTAAACAGGTGGTTGAGGTTTCAACCTCTAAGACGGGCAAGCATGGACATGCCAAGTGTCACTTTGTGGCCATTGATATTTTCACTGCTAAGAAACTTGAGGATATTGTTCCTTCATCTCACAACTGTGATGTAAGCTTCCTTTGATATTATTGCCTGCTGTTCTCAGTTTTTCCACTTATGCTATGTAAGACTGTTGTATGCTAATGATCAATCGTTGTTTCTTTTTCGGGTTCTCTGTAGGTTCCACATGTTACGCGAACTGATTATCAGTTGATTGACATATCAGAAGATGGATTTGTGAGTGATCTTGTGTCTGAAAATTATGAATCTGAGTACACATACCACTATAAGCACATAACATTCTGCCCTGCATTTGATCAATGCATATGTAGAAACTATAAAAGTTTCTTATTTAATGTTTTGTTTTGGGTTATATTTTGTTTTCATTTTATCTGCATGAGAATATTTGTTTCATTACCAAATTCACACTTCCTGTTAGGTGATTTACCTTGGGCAAAATGACTGATCTCTGTCCTCTTGTACTTGTGGATAATACTACATGTATTTGTAGAAAACTAGTATGATAGATTATTTATCACTCGTTTCCATTATGTTGTATTTCGTTGGACCTGCATGAGAATGTGAGGTTTATTTCAGTTTCGTTGGTCTCCAGCCTCTTGTACTTTGGTGAACGATATACCCCATTACCCCTTGGACACCAAAAAAGCCAACTTTACTCTGTTTATTAAAGTTGTCTTTAACTGATTATTATATATAGGGTTTTTTTTCAAATTTGGTATCTCAACTTTAACCTATGTCTCAATGTGGTACCTAAACTTTAATTTGTCTCAATTTGGTACTTTAACTATTATTTTGTCTCTAATAAGTACCAAGTTTTAATTCTGTCAATAAACTTAACAGAAGAAGTATGGGTAATTTAGTCTTTTCATGAATAAAACTATAATAAAATAATAAAATTAATGAACAAAAGGAAATGAACAGCGTAATTAAAAAGAAGAAGAAAAGAAGGGGGTGGGTGTGGTGTGGGAGAGATCAGACGTGTGGTGGGTGTGTGTAGTGATGCTTTGTTTTGTTTATTTATTTATTATTTTACATTTGAATATCTAGAGACCAAAAAGAAGAATGAGGGAAGAAGAAGAAGAGGGTGGGGGGATCTGTAGACACTGGAAGGGGGTGAAATGGAGCTCTTAGCTTTTTTTGTTATTTTGTGTTTATAAATGTGCAGCAGGAAAGAAAATAGAAGAAGGAGGGGCTGCTATGAATCTAGAGAATTCTGGGTTTTTTCCAGATATGGAGGTGGAAGGTGAGAAGAGAGAGAGAGAGAGAGAGAGAGAGAAGATTAGAGGCGGCGCCGTGGGTGGGCTGGGACTGCCAGTGTGGTGGGGCGGTGGCTAGAGGCGGAGGCAAATGTGAGCAGCCCACTGGGAGGTCGGATGGGGTTTGGGGTTTAGGTGAGAGGAGAGAGAGAGAGAGAGAGAGAGAGAGAGTGTGTTATGAAGGATAGAGAAAAAAAAAGGGTTTGGGAAGGAGATGAAGATAGGCAAACAAATTGGACAAAAATGCCCCTACTTCTGATAATTTATTTAACAGAAGTTTAGTTTGATATCAATTAGAGACAAAATAATAGTTAAGGTACCAAATTGAGACAAATTAAAGTTTAGGGATCACATTAAGACATAGGTCAAAGTTCAGGTATCAAATATGAAAAAAACCCTTATATATAATGTCAGTGGAAATTATAGTTAATATGTTGTTTTATAGTGTTGCAGTGGCGTTGGATGGATCATTATTGCATTTTAATATAAGTGTTAGGTGCCAAGCGTCTTAACATCCTGGCCTTGCATTTGTCCATTCAAAAGTTGACAGTTTCAGTCCGAGATTTCATGACTCTGCTTCAGAGCTAGTCTGTAATAGTTATAGTTTTTTTGGTACAGAACTTGGTTGTATTTTGTTAATCAACCGGTATCTGATTACTCTTACAGGTGAGTCTCCTCACTGAGAGTGGTAACACCAAGGATGATTTGAGGCTTCCCACAGATGAAAATTTGCTCAGCCAGGTGAGTCCAAAATGCTGTTTTGATGATGTCTGAAGTATTCAAAATTTTGCATGTGTTAGGGTGAATGAGTCATTGATTATTGATGTTAAATTCTGGTCATTTCTGTTATGAATGTCTGGGAAGCTAGGGAAGCTTTTGCAATACGATTTCTTCAAGCACAAGCTTTCGTTTGATTGTGAACATCATTTAAATACTTATGGGTTGTGTGCTTCTTGTGTATCCAGATTAAAGATGGGTTTGCAGAGGGTAAGGACCTTGTTGTAACAGTTATGTCAGCTATGGGAGAAGAACAAATTTGTGCTCTGAAGGACATTGGCCCAAAAAATTAAATTTGGGTGCATGCCTCTTCTCTACCTGCTGCATTAGCAAAACATCGATCAAGCCAAGTTATTGGAAGCCGTGGACTCATTCCAGAGACACAATTGGGCTTAGACACATGATTGGGCTTCATACACAATTACAGTATGCCTAATGTTTATATTTATTTATTTTTGGTTTTGGGAATTGGGGTTAACGTTACTTGTGACTTGGGCATGTCCTAATATTTGTATGGACAGGTGAGGTGAGCCTTCGCATTAAGTTTATTGTCTGGCATTTTTTTTTTTTTTTTCAGAGACGTGGCAATTAAAGTGCTGGTCTTTAGTGGCACCCATCATGACCGCCTAATTTCTGGTACTTTTTTTATCAGCACTATTACAACCACTAATATTTTTTTGAAAAAAAAATACACCAATGATGTCGTGGATGATATGACGTAATCTGAGTTCCACATTACAGAATCTTGGTTGTTAAAAATTAATAATTGAGGCTAAATGTAAACAAATAAAATATTATGGAATCATTACTGTCATATCTTTTGATATTTAAAATGTGAGATTTTGTTTGTGCTCTTAGTAAGTTTAATATGTTTATGGGGTGAATAGTGGAGGATTTTTTAACGACTTACAAGGTCCTCCTCTGGTTGTGTTTTTTTATAGGCACAAGGCCGCCAAGTGTTACACCCAGAAAATAGTAGAGTATTCCCATATTTTTATCAGAGTAGTTGTGGACTTGACTCGACATTTGCAATGGTTTCTTGTAACTTTGTATGTTGCCCTCATTGGAAATTGACAATGGCTAAATTGGAAGGTAGAATCTTCATGGCAACAACAATGTATTGGATTTTTTATGTGCATTCCCATCCATAGTAGTTAGAAAGCAAGCTTTAGTGCAACCACCTTTGACAAACACTCGAAACTCTAGAATTTTTTAAGAGGACATCTCTTTTAGAATTTGAGCTGATGATTAAAGCTTGTCAAACTCGGAGTTGTGATATATTGTGAATGTGATTGTTAGTTTTATTCTCTCTTTGAATTCGAATATATTGATTATATATACTAGTCTTTTTGAGAAATTCTTGAATAGGACCGTCTGACTACTTGTATAGTATCATGTTACGGTGTTATGTATAATATTTATTTTAATAAATTGTAAATTTTATTTGAAATAAGTATGCATGTTTGTATATAATGGGATGTTGCATCATACAAGTGGCAATGCTGCCCTAAAGAATCTCTCTAATTTTTTGTTTTTGGTGAAAAACTCATGTTAAATGATTTAGCACTTGTTGGACTAAGCTACGTTTGGGATTGTTTACCAAACACTTAACTGATTTACTTCACAGCTGATTTTATTTTACAACTGTTTTATTTCACAGTTATTTTTTCTCACAGCAATCTCAAACTAAGCCTAAGAAAGTAAGGAACAGGAACACCCATTTCATAAAATAAAAAATAATATAGTGCCTAATTTTAAACACCCTAATCACCAACAAATTTTGTCTAAACCCCCACCTATCTAGAAACTCTTTCAAAACCTCCTAAAACTTATAATCTTAAATTACCCTTATGACACGCGTTGACGCATGCTGACACGTGCTGACGTCACTGTAACTGAATTTTGGTGAGACCGTTTTTTTTTTTTTTTTTCCTGGAATTGAAGTTTTTGCTAAAACTCAATATTTCCCTAAAACTAAAATCAAACACTGAAATTGAATTTCATTACACTAAAACTGAATTTCAAAAATTCAGTTACACTGAAACTGAATTTCAAGAATTCAATTACACTGAAACTGAATTTCAGAAATTCAGTTACACTAAATTGAAGAATTCAGTTATGAATTCACTTACTGAAACTGAATTAAGTGATGAAACAATTACACCTCGACTAAAATGCAATTACACCTTAATTAAAAAACAATTACACCTTTACTAAAACAATTACACTTCACTAAAACAGTTACACCTTTGTTGAATTCCATTTCACTAAAAAGAACACAGCAACCTTATCAAAAAAAAAAAAAAACAACAATACAACAAGTCATTGAGATGAGAGGAGTAGCCAACAATACAACGTCGTCCGATCACCTCACGCGCGACGAGTACACGACAGCCGCCACTGCCTCGATTTGTTTCTACCTGCAAATTTGATTCATCATATTTCAGAACCATAATTTCATTCAAAATTCATTTAAAACTCATGTTTCACAAACTGAAACTGTTTCACGAACTGAAACTGTTTAATCAATAAATGAAGTAAATTTGTATATACTTATAAATCAATTAAAAACCACATTTCTATCTGATTTATAACAAATTCAATTAAAATAGATTCACAAATTATACATTTCACAGACAGATTCACAAATTAATTTCAAATTAGGGTTTTCAAATTAGGGCTTTTGAATTTCAATGCAATTGAACCAAAATTTGTATACCAGTAGAGAGAGACTGTCAAAGGGAGAAGAATGAGACCGGAACCACTTCAATCCGCCGCCGGAATCGCCGGCAACAGCGGCGATAAGTCTCAGACTTTCTCGGCGTCGATTCGCCGTCCACGGTGGTCAGTTGGAGAATCAGAGACCACCATCACACTCACCACGTCGAGAGGAAGCTTCTGGAAGTGGAGAACGGCTGCGACGTCGCCAGAATCTCGAAGTCACCGCTGGAGATGACGATCGGACTTCGGGCTGTATTTGGGTTTCTGTGGATTTTATTGGAAAGAAAAGGCCATGGATAGATAGAGGATGAAGAGGCGAGAAGAACCCAACCAGTCCGACACCTCGTCGTCGTCGGAATTGATGGATCGCCGGCGAGGGAGCTCGGGTTTGCCTAGACCGATTCGGCGTCGATGTTATGTTTCGTGGAGAGTGGAGGGCAAGGAGAGGAAGAGGAAGGAGAGGCGAGTGTGATGGGACTGGTCTCGCCGGCAATCGTCGCCAGACGGTGGCGCACGCGCCGGCGACAGCAGCGGGGAGAGAGAGAACGCAGAGGGGAAGAGAGGCACCTGATGGGAGAGAGAGAGAGAGAGAGAGAGAGAGAGAGAGAGAGAGAGAGAGAGAGAGAGAGAGAGAGAGAGAGAGAGAGAGAGAGATAGAGAGAGCACCCATAAATTGAAAATGAAAAAAAAAAAAAAAGTAAAACTGGAAAATTAAAAGATGGGGAGTCAAACTTGACTGGGTATTAGTTGACTAGGGGGTTTAGGAAAATATTAAGTGTAAGATTGGGGGTTATAGGAGAGGTAGATTTTGGGTGGAGGTTATGAAAGATTTTATCTCGAACTAGGGGGTTTATAATTATTAACATAAAATAATAATAAAAATCAAACCATACAAGAGTCACATGAATAAATAATTGTTTAATTTGGTGAAGAGAATCATGAGAAAAGGACGGTTTAAAAACTGGGGTGAGAGGCGCGTAACCGCGTGGGACCCCCCAAAACCTTTAGCCGCCGTGCAATGACATCAGCCACGCAAACCCAAATTCGCACGCTAAGCTACGCATTAACCAAAAAGTCACCGGGGCCAGGTCTCCGTGTGTATTGCGCACCCCTCCTTCCCCATCTTGTTCTGCTTTTCTGTCAACTACTCAAACTTGTCCGTTAAAAGCCATCACCTTTGCAATTCTCACTTCACAAACACATTAAAAAGCGTCCATCAGTTCCCCCTCAACAAGCAACCAAGCAAAGATTCCAAGCCAAGGTGCTTCCATTTCCTTTCTAGTCTATCCCATTTTCTGTTTGGTTCCCGAGACAAATACTAGAGAGAAAATCAAGAAAATTATTATATCCCCATTAATCCGAATCCCAAGTTGGGTTTGGTTTTGGTTTTAATTAATTGGGAGTTGTGTGATTCTTGTTTCTCTTGTAGCTAGCAATACAATTATGGCACCAGAAGCAAACTCCAAGCCCAAGAGCACTACTAGTACTACTGATCCTTTGACACTTGACAAAGTGAGAGAGGCATTGATCAGACAAGAAGACACCATCATTTTCAGGCTGATTCACAGAGCCAGCTTCCTCTTCAACTCTCCCACCTACGATGATCATAACTCTCCCTCTTTTGATTCTGCAGCTTCTCTGCTTCACTTCATTGTTAAGGAAACAGAAACCCTCCAAGCTAAGGTAAATTACAAATTACATTACATCCTCGGTTTCTTGATCATTTTGATCGTACCACGTGGGATGTCTTGTCTTTTTCTCAGATATCTTGTTGTCATTTGGGAAAATCCAAGATTCGATTGTCCTTGTGTCACTGACTAGTATTGTCTCTTCTTCTACCTGGTATGTAATTACAGGTGGGTAGATATGAAAACCCTGAAGAACTTCCCTTCTTCCCGGAGAACTTACCACCTTCAATGGTGCCACCTCGCGGCGACCCACCGGTAATTCCACATATGCTTTCATATATGCCCAGAAGGTGTTTTGTCTTTTTTTTTTTTTCCTGGAAAATTGAAACTTTTTTTTTTTTTAAATGAAAATTGTATATATAGGTATTGCATCCTGCTGCAGCTTCCATTAACATGAATGAGAAGATATGGGATATGTATTTGAACCAATTACTTCCTCTGTTTGCTGCCCCGGGTGATGATGGAAACTATGCGTCAACTGCCTTTAGTGATCTTGATTGTTTACAGGTAAAGCTATACATTAATCATTTTATATGTGTGAGTGTGACACTGTGACCTATATATATATATACATTATGCAATTGATCAGGTAGGTACTAGGTAGTGAAATTATGCTATTCATGTTTGATTGTGCAAAGTGAAACTGATATAGACTTGTATATATGTACACATATTCACAGTGAATTTATGTCTATGAACTGCAGGCCATCTCTAGAAGAATTCATTATGGATACTTTGTAGCTGAGGTTAAATTCAGGGATGCCCCTCAAGACTATGAGCCTGCAATTCGCGCTCAGGTATATAAATCAGCTATTAAATGCTAGCTAGTTTTAGTCACTGAGGTTATTTGGTTAGTGTTGTTTAGTGCTATTTTGCACTCCCAAGTTGTTTTTTGGAGTGTTATCGACTGCTTGTTGATTGCCTTTCTATCACCATTTAATTTCCCAAGTTCCTAATTGCCATTTGGGTGGAGAGGCTTTGATGAAATTGTTAGTACTGGTTCTTTAATTTCAGGACAGAGAGGGTCTGATGAAATTGTTGACATTTGTGGATGTGGAAGAGATGGTGAAGAAGAGAGTTGAGAAGAAGACGATGGTGTTTGGGCAAGAAGTGAGCCTAACTGATAACACTAGTAATGGTAAAACTGATGATGAACACAATATCAAAGGAAAATACAAGGTTGATCCGTCTGTACTTTCTCAGCTCTATGGAGAATGGATTATGCCTCTCACCAAGCTTGTTCAAGTTGAGTACCTCCTTCGCCGCCTAGACTAGATCATTCAATTAGTACCTAAGTAAAACCAAGTGTTCTAACAAATTCTTGTGATCGATGATTAAGGTTCAAATTTGAACTGTTTAGAAGATCATTCAGCCTTTGTTATATGCTGATGACATGATCGCGTAATAATAGCATTTCCGAAGCCATTATAATTCTCTCGTGTTATGTTGCGAGACTGCCAATCTAGGCCATTGTTTGAGTGGACTCTTGTTAAAATGTGTTGTTCAAATTCACATATGTAACATGCCATATATGAAGTGAGAGAACATTACTCTCCAATACCAGTTCTTGATGCATTCTTGTATGTTTGGTCTGGAGACGTATTTTCAACCGATTCATTCTGGTGGGAATTTGGTCAATTTGTCTGTAGACTGTTGAAAGAGTAAATTTTGAAGTTTTAAACTTGTAACCATGAGTTACTGGAGGTCTCACTCAGTCACTCACACAGACCCTGTCATTCATGAAGACAATCATAACTCATAAGAGACTGTCATCCATGGCGGTAACAAACACATATTCAATGTCTCCAATGAACTATGAAAAATGTGCATTCATCATTTCATCCTACTAATATTGCTTGATGTGTATAAGCGAGTCCGATCCTTTAAAGTTTAAACCATCGGTTGGACCAGGTCACGACCCAAAACATTTAGTTGGGTCGAACTGAAACTGATCCATTCGGCAACATACTGTTTATACAAGCCCAAATGAAGGTATGGGTTTGACAATTCATTGCTTGATTTGACCCCCAAGCTCAAATTGCTAAAAGAATTTTAAATAATAAAAACTTATTTAGTGTTAATCGAAAAAGAGACTTTCTTAAAGTTTATGGTATTAGCCAAGTAAGAAGGGCAGGGGGATAATGATTTGAATTTATGATAGTTCGATTCTCTTAAATGTAATAAAAGAAAAATTCTTATTTATAATTTTACTAAAAAAAAACTCATCCTCAAGTTGTATATACAAGATAAGATATCAATTACATCTTTTTCAAGTTAAAAAAAATTTAAAAACTAGAATGATTCTATTTAGTCTAACATTATTTCAACCTTATATAGTATTCTTAATTTTTTTTTCCTGATATGGTTTTCTTAAATTCATTTCTACTGTATTCTTCTCTTTATAGTATTACGTGGCATGCATATATAGGAAAAAAGTTAGCTTTATTAATCTATATTAAGTCCTTATAGTAATATAACTTCCCACCTTTCTATATTTTAACGTGATGGAGTGTATTTTTCTTAATTTTTAAATTTATATTAATAGTTTTATGCAATTATATCTTTATATATTAAACTGTTTTTAAGTGATTAGTTTGTTCAATAAAGAATATATTCGATAATATATATTTTAGTGAAGCATGTAATACTAAAGTTGTCTTATATATTTATAAAATAAAGATAAATTTTTTATTTGTTCTAGGCTTCTAGCCTTTGCTTATAGAATAATTTATCAAAACATTTGTGATGCTTCTAGATAACCTCTCAAAAAAGTATAAAAGGGAGTTTTTGGTAATTACCAAATTTATAAAAGGTTATATTTAAAAAAAGTCATGCTCAGCTCAGTACTCACTGCCCAGACGTTACACTCCAACAAGTCTTCTCTCTCTCACGTACACCAAAGAGAGAGCAGAGGCTGATTTCTCTCAACACAGTGAGAGTGAGAGTGAAAAAAAAATCCCAAAATTTCACCTGCATTGTTTGTAAACCCTAGAATTCAGAGAGCTCACTACTCTCAAAGCCAACATTTTCTACGATCAGGGGTTTAGGGCTCTATATACACTCTGGTAAGACTCGTCGTATGTCCCTCTCTATCGCTTTATTTATGCATGTATTTATTTATATATTCTTTCTCTTTTCTGTTTTCTCCATGTATTTTTCTCTTAGGAGTTAGAGTTGTTTGATGATAAAATTGGATCTTTCTGCTCCAAAGCTTTTTTTTTTTTTTTCCTGAAAATTTCTGGTGGGGTTTTATTTTCCAAGGAGTTTGTTTAGCTTGGATGAGTTTTTTGTTTTTGTTTTCTGGTTTGACTCTGAAATAGGTTTTTGTTGAAGGGTTTTACACAGAGAGTTTTTTTTTTTTTTTTTCCTATTCCTGTTTAAGTGGGAGAGTAATCCAAAGAAAACCTAAAATCCCTAAAGATGTTCATAAGTTTTGTTTAAGGGAGAAAATTTTATATAAGATAGGAAGAGGCTGGTTGGTATTTGTATTGCAGGGAAAATTTGCTGCAATGTTTGTGGGTTTTATGGAAATATGTATGATTTCAGAATGAATGAGAGTTGAGTTTGAATACTGAAGCATTTAATTAAGGTGTGAATCAGTATACACTTTCAACGTTCCTGGTAGTGTTTTCCCAAATTAAAGTTAGAAATGTCACTAAGAAACGTAGTGAATTTACCCTAGGCAGCTACCTTCATGTATAAGAGGCATTGTTATAAACATTTCTACATTTTTTTTAAGGGGAAATAATCAGTGCGTAAGGATATGTAGAACGTACATAATTATGATGTGCAGAACTGGACTAAATTATTCAATATTACGGACAACAGGATATCAAAAGAAGATGATAGTTCATATCTAACATGTATATGATGATTTGTTAAGGTTCAGGGCGCTTCTTAGCCGGGATCCAGTTCAGTGGGATATGCTGTTTGGACGGAGCTTTAAAATTTGCCAAAATGTGCCTGTTAAAGTATTCTACACCCTAAAGTCATCAACCCGTCCATGGAAAGCTTCAAAAAATACCCTGCTGTTTGAACGGTCCTTGTGGCCAATTGAACGACTAGGGATCTTGCTGAGCAGGATCCCGCTCTTGAAGGAATTTCTGCTAAGTTTAACATTTAGAGTTTTAGAAGTAGGGTTTTATAATGTAGTCTTAAAAAAAAAAAATTGTTTTTCCATGCTTTCTGTATGTTGTTTCGCATATTATTATTGAAAACGTGCTGTTGTTGTGTGGGCCCAAGAGATTTTCAAATGATTCCTATGTCCTTTTTCCATTGGTTTTTCTGCAACCAATTGGGGCATTACGGTTGATAATTTGATTGCTAAATTGATATTATATATATCGTTTGTCTTCTTGTCCTCTGCTCTGTTGACAGATTTTGAATCCAATGGGGGCGTCATCGGATGCCAAGGGAGATATAGGTATGAGTAGCAAGGGAGAAAGTTTTTCAAATGGGGTTGACATGGATATTGATGATGATGAATTTGATGATTCAACTAGCATACACGATCTAGGAGAAGTGTTTCTGAAGAATTTCTGTAAGGAGGCATCAATGTCATTCTTCAACGAGTATGGACTCATTAGTCACCAAATAAACTCATACAATGACTTCATTAAGAATGGTATACAAAGAGTCTTTGATTCTTTTGATGAGATTATTGTTGAGCCTGGCTATGACCCATCAAAGAAAGGAGAGGGTGAGTGGCGACGTGCTTCCGTGAGGTTTGGGAAAGTTACCCTTGATCGGCCAAGTTTCTGGGGTGGTTCTGACAATGAGAAGGAGTATAATATGTTGCCTAGGCATGCTCGGCTTCAAAACATGACATACTCATCCAGGATGAAAGTGAATATTACTGTTGAGGTAAATAAAATTGATAACTAGTTTCAGTAAATGCATGCAATTTTACTTGATCTTAGTCGGATTAGGTTATAAATGTTTAAATTAGTGCAGTTTTCTTGTCTTATGCTGACAAGTCTGACATATTTGTTTATGCTATAGATGGTCCACTTACCTAGCCAGCGTTCCAAGTTTTGCATTTACATGTGCATTTGCATTTGACATGCATTGTGAACCCTTTTAGAGTACAACTAAAATTACTAAACATGATGCTGTAGTTTGGCACACACGTGCACACACATATCTAATATTATATTATATGATGGGTGTTTTGCTGTGTAGTTTCTCTGTTGAAACCAACTGGGAAAAATATTTATCTTAAAAGATTTCTTTTTATTTCAAAACTTCATCACATCTAATATATGGATATTTATAATCTACCAGGTATATACTCAAAATCTGACCAGTAGTGACAAGTTTAAAACTGGAAAAGAACAATATATTGACAAGAAGAGTGATAAGCCAGAAGAAAGAGAGATCATGATTGGTAGGGTCCCTGTGATGGTGAAGTCTGACTTGTGTTGGATGAAGGAAGTTGAGAAAGGTGACTGCGAGTTTGACCATGGAGGCTATTTTATAATCAAGGGTGCGGAGAAGGTGAGCTAATAAACTGCTTTAGTTTCTGTACAGTATATCTAACTCTTTATTTTTGGTTGGAAATCTCATTTTCAGAAAATCTGTGTATAGAAATGTCAGTTTACTGCTTTTCTAGTTTTTCACTTGTTCTTTTGTTATAAGGTGCCTTTAAAAACCTTGGACTCCTTTTTGCAATGTGTTATATCTTTTTATACACAATTTTGGTGACTTCTGTGCATTGTATATTGCAGACATTTATTGCACAAGAACAGAGCTGTCTGAAGAGGCTTCTCATTACAAATAATCAGGGTTTGACAGTAGCACACAGGTCAGAGGTGAAAAGGCATAGGTTAATGATTAGATTAGTAGGGGTTTCAAAACTTGAAAATATTGAAGGAGTAGAGAAAGTCCTTACTGTATACTTCATGTCGACAGAAATCCCTGTGTGGATATGGTTTTTTGCCCTTGGGGTTTCGTCAGACAGAGAAGTTATAGATCTGATTGATTATGGTACTGAAGATGCCAGCATTTCAAACATACTCTTTGCATCAATTAGTGACGCTGAGGATAAAGTAGAAAAAGTAAAAAAAGATCTTCGTAGGGGGAAGGGTGCTCTCAGCTATGTAGATGAAATCATGAAGAAAACCACATTTCCACCTGTGGAAAGCATTGAAGAGTGCATTAGCAAGTATCTTTTTCCCAATTTAAGAGGCCTAAAGCAGAAGGCCCGCTTTCTTGGGTATATGGTGAAGTCTCTTTTACAGGCCTTCACTGGCCGCAGGAAATGTGATAATAGGGATGATTTTAGAAACAAGAGGTTAGACCTGGCAGGTGAGCTTCTAGAGCGAGAGCTGAAGGCTCATATTGGACATGCACGGAGGCGCATGACAAAGGCTTTGCAGAGAGACCTTTATGGAGATCGTGTTGTACGCCCAATTGAACACTATCTAGATGCTTCTATAATCACTAATGGTCTTTCCAGAGCATTCTCAACTGGAGCGTGGTGTCATCCATTCAAAAGGATGGAGAGGATATCAGGTGTAGTGGCAACAGTTGGGCGAACAAATCCACTGCAAACGATGGTTGATATGAGGAAGACACGTCAGCAGGTTCAGTACACTGGGAAGGTGGGAGATGCCAGATACCCGTGAGTACCTTTTAACTTATTTCAACTGTTGTTTCTTACTTTCCTTGCAATAGTTTTATCCCCTTTGATGGTCAAATGAATACGGCTATAGCTTAACTGTTAGCGCTCAGCTCTTACATATTTCTTTTGTTAGCGCTCAGCTCTTACATGATTTATTGAAATGAATTAATGTACTTTGGATAGTGCGAGAGACTCTTAGAATCTTTACACATAATTATATTCCAAAACAGGAACTATTAGAGACTATTGGATAGTGCTTCTCAGGTTGAAGTTTTGTCCTCCTTTAATGCAACTGAAATAGTGAAGAGGAAGCAAGAACTTGAGTGAGACAAGAAGAGATATAAATAAAGTACCTTAAATGATGAATTGAAATAAAGAACAGATTTCTTAACCAAAAGAAATAAAGAACATATTTTGTTAAAAGTGAATTATGCTTATGATAGGGGATGGACAAGGGTTTTATCTTTCTTTTCCATTGTCCTTCTCAGATGTGTCTTGAATGTTGA
This sequence comes from Dryas octopetala, assembly GCF_963921425.1. Lineage (NCBI taxonomy): Eukaryota > Viridiplantae > Streptophyta > Magnoliopsida > Rosales > Rosaceae > Dryas > Dryas octopetala. The sequence goes on from NC_141372.1 coordinate 2,353,916, forward strand.
CTTGTGGATGCTAAAGTGATTTGGTTTCATCAGTTTATCGAGCTGTCACTTCTATAGTTTAAAGAAAAATGTATTATAATGTTTTGGTTACATCTTGGAGCCCAAATATAAACCATCTAAGATACATGCAACAGTGTAATTGTGGCTAATTGAACTTTGTTCATACAGACATCCTTCGCATTGGGGTAAGGTTTGCTTTCTATCAACCCCAGATGGTGAGAATTGTGGGCTAGTAAAAAATTTGGCCACCACTGGACTAGTAAGTACAAACATTTTGCAACCTCTAATACCCAAATTGGTGGACTGTGGCATGGAGAAATTAGTGGATGATACTTCTACTTCACTGCATGGGAAGCATAAAGTTTTTTTGAACGGGGACTGGGTTGGAGTTTGTGAAGCTTCCCTAACTTTTGTTATGGAACTAAGGAGGATGCGACGCAGAAAAATGTTGCTACATCAGGTTTTCTCTTGTTCAACCCATTGATGATTTCCAAATTTCAAATTGCCTTGGCTTTCATTGCCATGATTTATTTGTGCTGCAGTTTTTTTTTCCTTGCGCTGCAGTTTAGGCAGATAAATTGAATTATGATGTCTAAAGAATGACTTTCACAGGATACAGCCTTATATAACACTTTTAGGGGCACATGTTAACTAAATATTTTGTATTTTAGCATAACTTTTTTCTTTTTTACTTCGTCACTTCATTTCCAAGGGTATACATCATAAGTTATATGATTTGATTCACAAGAAGCCAGCCCAATGTTGGATGCTTGCCTCATCAATTTACATTTGAGTCTTTGATACTGGGTTGTTCTTTCTTACCCGTTTAACACTCCCGTCTTTCAAACAGGGATTATTTTTTTTCTTTTTCTTTGGTTTTATGAAGTTATCAACCTTTAGGTAGTGCACAAAGTTTTAATTCATCTGATATTTGCACAATGATTTTTCTTTACAAGTAAGCAAGTAGAATGCATGCTTATGATAGATGTCTCAGTTATTAGAATAAAGTATAAAATCTCTTGAAACAAAAAATAAGGTATAAAATCTCTGGTAATGATTTTGTCTTAGGTGGAAATCAAAAGAGATGAACAGCAAGGAGAAGTACGCATATTTTCTGATGCTGGAAGGATTCTACGTCCTCTATTGGTTGTTGAGAATTTGAACAAGATCAAAGCATCAAAAAGGGAAAAACATCCCTTTCAATACTTTCTCAACAAAGGTATAATTGAGCTTATTGGAGCTGAAGAAGAAGAAGATTGTCGTACTGCCTGGGGTATTGAATATCTTTTTATGGAAGACAAGGGGAATTCAGCTGTAAAGTACACACACTGTGAACTTGACATGTCATATTTATTAGGTTTAAGTTGTGGTATAATCCCATTTGCAAATCATGATCACGCAAGAAGGGTTCTCTACCAGTCTCAGAAGCACTCTCAACAAGCGATTGGGTTTTCTACAACAAATCCTAACCTCAGAGTGGATACCCTGTCTCACAGTCTACACTATCCCCAGAGGCCACTCTTTCGCACAATGACATCTGATTGTCTTGGGAAACCCGGAAACTCACTGGGCCATAACGTAATTCTTCCAAAGCCTGAATACTTTAATGGCCAGAACGCTATTGTGGCAGTCAATGTTCATCTTGGATATAACCAAGAGGATTCTATAGTGATGAACCGGGCTTCACTGGAACGTGGCATGTTTCGTTCTGAGCACATAAGAAGTTACAAAGCTGAGGTTGACAACAAAGAATCACTTGAAAAAAGGCGGAGGCCTGATGACTCTGTAAATTTTGGGAAGATACAGAGTAAATTTGGTCGTGTAGACAGCCTTGACGATGATGGTTTTCCATATATTGGTGCAAATCTGAACAGTGGTGATATTATTATTGGGAGGTGCAGTGAATCCGGAGCTGATCATAGCGTCAAACTTAAGCACACTGAAAGGGGAATGGTTCAAAAGGTTGTAGTTTCCTCTAATGATGATGGAAAGAATTTTGCAGTTGTATCTTTAAGACAGGTATGCTTTCCAGAATTATGCACTTAATTTAATACATCCATGGACATCTAATTGGATTCCTGCAAGTGCACAAATGTAGATGCATGCACACCTATGTACTTTGGGTACATAGGTGTACATGCATGTACGCCCATGTACACCTATAGATGGTTTGCGGAGAATATGTAGGATGTGCTTACAATGGAAGATGACAGCAAAATGCCTGTAATCAGCTGCAATTAAATCTGAAATTGAATAATATGATTTCAAGGGCCAGCCTATTGCTTTTACTAAGTTCACTTAAAAAAACTAGATTCCATTCACTAAAGTAATGTTTTGGTATAGGTTCGTTTTCCATGTCTTGGAGACAAGTTCTCGAGCATGCATGGGCAAAAAGGTGTGCTCGGATTTTTGGAGTCTCAAGAGAACTTCCCTTTCACAATACAGGGGATAGTCCCTGATATTGTAATTAATCCTCATGCATTTCCTTCAAGACAAACTCCTGGTCAACTCCTAGAGGCCGCTTTAGGGAAGGGGATTGCCTGTGGTGGTTCCAAGAAATATGCCACCCCTTTCTCTACTCCCTCTGTTGAAGAGATCACAGACCAACTTCATAGGTAACTCTGTCATTCTAATTCATATGACTTTCATGCTACCTTTACACCTTAAAAATTTCACTTTTCATTTCATATTTGACATATTACAGGCATCAAGTTACTTCTCAGATTCTCAGTCATGGCAGTTTCTTTTCAACTGTGTTTTCCTATGGACATGCAATTGGAAATTTAATATGTGGCTTTCTCACTTTTAAAGATGAAAAGTGGTTATTGTAAAATTTTAACAACCATACAAGATATAGTATTAATCAGAAAAAACTTCAGTCTGTTTAATAAGTATGAGTTTATAAATATTTGTTCCTGCAGTGTAAAGTCGACCAAGTTACTTAATTTGAGTTGAGTTTACTTGCATATTAAGTTCTGTGATGAGAGATTTGCTTTGTTGGATCTAGAGGAAATGTTGCTGATTCTACATGCATGGTTTGTCTGGATTTTATTGTATGTTTGTCGTCTCCACTGTGTTGTCTTGAGTATGTTTTTATGCCATTAAGACCCTGCACAACTTCTCTGCCTATGCCTATACCAGAAGGTCCAGAATGTGCTTTTATGTTGCTTAGTACTATAGTTGTGGCCCTTCACTTTTCAGTTATCGGTTCCCTTTTGGTTGAGATGTTATTGGTTGGTAGACTGCATAAAAATGTTGAAACGGAGTTTATGAGACTGTTCTCATGTTTTAGTAAATTTTGTTTCATTCTCCCTTAAATGGATTATAATTATTCATGCATTGTTTAATATTAATGACAGGGCTGGATTCTCGAGATGGGGAAATGAGAGAGTATACAATGGTCGAACTGGTGAAATGGTTCGTTCTCTCATATTTATGGGCCCAACATTCTACCAGCGTCTGATTCACATGTCTGAAGACAAAGTGAAGTTTCGGAACACTGGACCAGTCCACCCTCTCACCCGACAGCCAGTGGCGGATCGTAAACGATTTGGTGGTATCAAGTTCGGTGAGATGGAGCGTGACTGCCTTATTGCCCATGGGGCTTCTGCAAATTTGCATGAACGGCTCTTCACACTGAGTGACTCCTCAAAAATGCATATTTGCCAGAGATGCAAAAATGTGGCTATTGTGATCCAACGAACACCCGCCGGAGGCCGTAAGATCAGAGGTCCCCACTGCCGGGTATGTGATTCTGCGGATGACCTTGTCAAGGTTGATGTACCGTATGGGGCCAAGTTATTGTGGCAGGAGCTTTTCTGCATGGGCATAACTCTAAAGTTTGAAACCCGACTCTGTTGAGTGAATGAATGGTGGGTTTCGGTCTATATGTTTGTGGAACTCTGGTATTTACTGACTCATGAATATTTCAATTAGTACCCTTTAGTTTTAGTTTCAGTTTTTTTTTTTTTTTGCTAATATTTTAGCTGCAGTTGACACCTAATTGTCTTTTTAAACTCTTTTCTTAAAAAAAAAATAATAATAATAAATAAATAAATTCTCTTGAAAGATTTAGTAGTCAATATATGACCCGCCCACCCCCCTCCGGCCCTTTAAAAAAAGAAATAGGCTAAATTTCACTTTTGGTTCATGTATTTGTGTCAAGTTCTATTTAGTTCATATAATTTCAATTGTTCTTATTTTGGTTATATAGTTTATAAATCGTTATAATTCAAGGTTGTGTTAGCATTTTTGTCCCCTAATTCGTTTTGAATCACTAACGGTATGTAAAGTATATGTGATAAAAATTACAATGGTTTGTAAAATATATGACTAAATATGCAACAAATTTAATGATGTAATATACAAAAATGTTAATATGTTCTTGAATTATCTTTGTAAACTATTGAACCAAAATCAGAATAATTGAAATTATAATGGCCAAAGTGAAATTTAGCTCAAGTGAAGTTTGACCAAATAAATAACTTTATTTTTCTTTTGGTGTGCTCTTATTTAATATCTATTAGAAAGTTTATACCTCAGGACCAGAAAAAAAAAAAAAAAAGAAAGTGTAGACATACGCCATAAGTAATTTTCCTTCTTTTTTTTGCCAAGAGCAAATTTTATTTTACATTCACGTCCATTGAGAGAGAGAGAGAGAGAGAGAGAGAGAGAGAGAGGCTCTAATGCCTTCACAAAAAGTCATAAATAAATGTGATACAAATCTTATTCATTTTGTTATGTGATGCAAACCACACTTTCATGGCTATCTTAAGAGTGAAGACAACCCTTAAATTCTGTGACCATCTTCCGGATTTATAGCAAAAAAAGGCCCTATACTTTCAGATGGGGCAATGCTAGTACAAAGAAATGTGTTAAAATAATATCTAAGGAAATCATGAACAAACAGGCAATGCATAAATTTAGCCTCCTTTTTTTTATGTGAATCAGTCTCACATGAATGGCTCTCGCAAAGCTGTGGGAAGCTCCAGCTCGGGCTCGAATTCAGGAAGTGCGGAGAAATAGCAGTCGACCATATCTTTGGAAACTTCTTTTAAACTAGGAGGGTCCCACTGCAAAATTAGGATGAAATTTAATCATGATCACTGCTTGAAAAAAGACTTAAGAAGACAGTACATTTCTCAGGGCTGAAAATAGAATGGCTACCTTGGGTGCAAAGTCTTTGTCTACCAATCTTGCCCGAATACCCTACAGGCATATAGAAACAAGGGACAATGTAATAGCAGATCAAAAGATGTTCACTACATGAAAATTAGAAACCCCATGCCCCTTACCTCACAGAAGTCATTAGAGACCCGTTTTGAAATTCCATTAACAGATATACGGTATTCTCGAGCCAGACACTGATCAAGAGATTGAAATCTGCCCTCACGTATCTGAATGCACCAGTGAAAGTCAGGCAGAGTATAAAAGCAATAGAGGTGTAACTCCATAACATTCTAGGGAGTGATAACTCACAGATCGTAAAGAAACTGTCAAACTCAAAGGGGAGGCTTCTTTTAGTTTCTTGTGGGCTGTTGTGCACCATTCATCATATGAATCAGCAGCTTCCTTTTCCTGACCAATAATTATTTCCATTTCAAAGATATTTACCAAAAGTAAATTCCACAATGTATTTAAAAAATCATAATTAATATATTGGAAAACATTTGGCTTCACGCATTTTGGATAGCATTTTTGTGTTATCTTTTAAATGCATGCCTTCCAAAACACTTCTCATGACATTCCTAGACTGATATGCGATACGACCCAACCATGGGTAATATTGAAGTTGCGCTGGGTACAGACCAATAATGGCACAGTTATGTAGTCGATGATTGCCCTACAAGTTTTAATAAGGAACAAAAATATATTATGCTTACCAAAGCATCAATAATTTCCTCAACTGTGTCATGGCTGAAACATCTATCAATAACCTCAAGCCTGAGTGAACATAAAAGAATGGAGATAAAGCAAGTCAGACAAACAGGTAGATGGTATCACAAATAAGTTCTCTGTAACTGTTAAATCTTGTTGTTAATGCTGCAGTACAGAAGGACATGAACATAAATTAAGTGCAGAGTAACTGTCCACACCATAAATTCAAAATTAAAATATGTGATAAAAAATTACTTAGAGAGTATACTCCTTCTGTCTAGATAAACCAGGTCACCATATTGTGCAAGAGATGCTTCTATAACAGAAGGTTCATCTGTGATTAATTTACCCAGGCGTTCTTCAACCATAGCAAGTCTCTAGCAGAAAGAGTTTTGATGATCATCAGATGCAGATTAATGATAAAATACTTAAAAAAGAAGCAGAAGAATAAGGAGAAATGCAAACAAACTGCATTTAATGTGTAGTGCGTAGCAAGGCCACAGGCAATCATCTCTACACCATTAAGCTTGTCTCCTGTAAGAGCTAAGTATTCTCCTGCAGAAATGAAACAAATTATATATCTGGCGAATTTAATGCTTTTAGATACAGGATGTAGATGTTGAATTGTGATAAGGCTGGATATCTCAAATTTACAAAGTATAAGTTACCTAAGTAGCCAGGTAGACGTGAAAGATAATAGGAAGCCCCTGCATCAGGATGGAAACCCATCTGAGTCTCTGGATTGGCAAATACCTGCAAAAATGCAGCACAGTTAACAAGAATTAGCATAGTCTACAAGTCAGAAAATGCAGAGTTGTTCTCTTTTTCAGAAGATTGGACAACACTTCACTGAAGGCATCAAGAAGCATAAAGTAAGCAACAGTCACATACAGTTTTATCAGTCACCAAGCGGAACATTCCTGGGATTGAAATTCCAGCCCCACCTCCCATAGTGATACCATCCAATATAGCCACCTGCACAAATGCTGATTAGGTGATCATCAAAAGATCCATTTAAATTTGATATGGTATAGCCGCATAGACTACTTGCATCAGGGTAAATCCCCCTTAGAGATAGGAAACTTAAAAGGAACTTGAAAGCATATTCGGATATTCAATGCGTAAACAGTTCTTTATATTTAAAGAAACTGTAACATATGTAGTACTATGAGTATGCTACAACTCAGATTGAAAATAAAAGCACTGCTAATCTAGTACTCACATGTGGCTTCAGGTATGTTCCTTGAATATATACAAATTTATACAATGTGTCGAAAAACTTTTTACATTCCTTGGCATTCCCTGCACATTATTAATACATTAGAAAAGAAAACCAGCAATTCCATTTATGTATTTAACAATTAACACCAGAAAGAGAAAAAAGCTCCTCAAACAGGTGTGGAATGTGCATGGGCATAAAAGTGTTACAAGCAAAACCTCATGGGTGGTCTGAGTAATATGGCATCTGAAATCCGCCCAAAAAACCAACAAATAAATAAATAAACAGCTGTAGAGAATGTTCAGTATTAGAAAGTACAAATGGCATTCCCAAAAAATCAGTTTATTGCATGGAATTTTAAAGTACGTCATTATGAGCTAGAAAGAAAATATTGAAGAACTTGTTCTCGTTGTGTTATTGAAAATTCAGGAAAAACTTAAAAGCAGAGTCATAAACAAAACAATTATTCTTGAGATGATAGCTAATACCTTGAAGTAAAAGAGGTATAAAAAAATAACAAAAAGAAAAGATCGACTTGCCTTCATTCACTAGTTGATAAAGGGCAACAGCATCTGCACCAGAACAGAATGCCCTCCCACTACCCTTTACAAAATCAAGATAGCATCTCAGACAAGTGTAAACAGATTTGAAGCATCAGGTATGTTTGATTCCATGTTCAAAAAGCATTTCTGGGAGTAAATTGAAAAAAAAATGATGACGGAGGTTCATATTACACTTGATTCCAGTAACTGTAAACAGAAATTTTTTCCCAAAAATGGCTTTCTCAGAAAGATAATTAGATATTTTTCATGCATCATCATAGTTCTTCCTTAAATTCAAAATTAGGGACAGCTACATGTTCTCAAAACTAACATATTGGGCTCATAGTATGAGCTGAGCTCAAGGACCCTCCTACACCATGATTTTATAGTGTCTGATATAGTCCTTCATTCTCAGCGCATTGCAAGAAGTAAAAATAAATCTGATAAAATGAAATCATACATGCCCTCATATAAGCCCAAGAGTGAGTACGGAACAACATAATACCTTCATCAAGACAAAGCCAATATCCGGGTTATCTTCCCATGATTCATAGAGTCTCTTCAGCCGAGCTGCCTATAAACCCCAACGAAAATAAAATCTTAAAATATTTGGTATATATATACGAACTACGCAACACCATGAGCAAAAACCCAGTAAAGAAAAGCAATGAAAATGAAGAAACATCAACAGCACAAACCATAGCATTATTGAGAGCATTCAGTGCAGATGGTCTATTGAGAATGGCTGTTCTCGATTTAGCTCTTCCATCAACCATAACCTGAATTTAAATCCATAAACAGATTAAGGAATGCATTGAAACCAAACATAAATAGAATACATTTTTATAAAAAAAAAAAAGATGGTTGTTCTCCTGAAATGAAATAATTACATATATAAATAGAGAGAGAAGGAGAGAGAGACCAGGTCTTGGACATCATCATATTGGGCATAGCTTGGTTGAGCAGAAAAGCCTCTGTAATGGGAAAGAGAACTTGGTCTCTGACTCACACACCTCCTCAAGGCTTCGAAAGCTTTTGCTCTCTGCATCTTTTCTCTTTGCTAATTTTTCAGCGCTCTAGACACAGTCAGCCTCAGTTTCAGCTCACTAAGCTTAAACCCTGAAACCGTTTGTACTTTAAAGACGACAATCTCTCAACCGTTAGATTATCTGACTTTGAGAGCCTGTATGAATAAGACCATCTCCTAACCGTTCGATTGTCTGACCTCTGGTAAATGTCTGATCTTGTTTATAGGGCTAAAAGGTGGGTCGGGCCTTGAATAGCTAATCCAAGAGCCCACTATGTTCTTATAGCCTATAGGCTGAGGTCGAGGTTTGGACTGGGCCGCTTTTCATTTTATAGCTTAGGACAAGACGTTGACATTTTATATTGGCCTGCCTTGACCGACCCATTTCAACAACCGACATGAAACATTTCGTTCTAAAAAAAATATGCTTGTATTTACCCCCATTTTTGTTCACCATCCCACAACTTTAATTTTATCATTATTTATTCCTAATTCTTTTATCTTCCCCATAATTGCTTCTTCTTTTTTTTTTTTGTAAAAGTTTAAAAGTTTTGGTTGGCATAATCAACCTTCTCCCACAAAAGGAAATATTCATGTATATGTCAAGTTCAGATGACAATCAATAAGAAACATTTTAGTGACAACAAAAAGAAAAGAAAGGAAAGATTGTCTTTATTTGCTTATTTAGGTAAAGTAATGAATAACTTCCCGTTGATTTCACCATCAGAGTTTCTTATACAACTGAATTCCAATTTCCAAGTGCATCTACCCAAACTCCAAAGCACCTACATTCAGCTCTTTCATTTACATTCTATTTTCACGGCATTGTCCATTGGTTTCCAACTCTCCAAGCATACATAATTGTCAAATTCAATTTGAAGGGTTCATCAACTTGAACAATCCTGACCTTCCCCCAACTCTTCCACTGGCACAGTATATGCCGAATCCCAGTCAGCATCAAAGACTTCTTGAAGCTGAGAAACAATGGCAGGGTTGTATGTTCCAAAGCTGACACCAGCTGTTGAATAGAAGTAATCCCAGATAAGATTGCTTGTACCAATGTTGGCTCGAACATCACTTACTGCATACTTTCCATGGTTGACCCTGGTATAACCAGGATATGCATTTCCAGTATCAGTACCGTTGCCAGTAGTGGCAGGTCCTGTCAAGTTGAAACCTGGGACTATATAGTACTTGATCTCAACTTTCCCAGAACAATGGTTATACTTGGATGAAGAGCAGAGAACGTTAGAGTAGAGGAGAGATTTCAGGTAAGGATCTGTGCTGTTGATAAAATGTGCCCAGTACGCTACCAATAGCTTCACTGTTGCTTTCTTGGAGAAGACAACCTACCAATTACCATTTCATATGTTTTGTAAGTTTTTACATGGTCGAAGAAGCATGTATGCAAGAGAATAAAAAGTAATTACAGTGGAAGTTTACCTCTGATATTGCAGAGGAGAGGGATGCCCAATAAACTGTTTGCTTCATATATTGGGACTGACCAAGCCAGTCCATAGTACTAATCCTAACAGTCTCTCCAGTTCCTACAGATTTAATAGTCTCTATCCATGCCTGTTCATCAGCCTGGTACCTGCCAAATGACAGCTGAAGTCGGCGAATGCCGTCAAAATGAATGAAGAAGAAAGTTCAAAACCAAGTGAAGCACGAGAACTTCGCTTCTAGCATTTTGTGAGTTCCTTTCTGTCTTTTAATGAAAGTGTGACACCAATTTATGTCTTGAAATGAAAGGCAAGAAAATGATGACCAAATGACCTTTCCATTTAGAATTATACAACAAACACCAAACAAAAACATATCAGCAAAGAAAATGTTAGATATTGCCTAATTACCTCTGGAGGAGCAAAAGAGAGATAGCTGGATTGAGGTTGCAAATTTGAATCATTACATCCAGGAGTCTGGATTGGCAATTTGAACATATAAGGGTCTGACAGTATAGGATATCCTGCTACATTGTGAGTCTCCTCAAATCTTGGAAGAGGTGACCTGCAGTAACATAATTAAAGTTAACTGACTGCATTGTAGGAACCCAGTGTACCAATAATTTTGTTTGCATATACAGAACAAATACACCTAACCATGATTGCTCTTAAATAACCAAAACAACAAATTAATCAACTTTCAAACTATCATACTTTAACTGCAAAGGCTGACAATATCTAAGAAGCATAAGAGATAACACACATAAAAGGTAAGAAATCAATGGGTAAAGTATCCAGACACTTAAGGCAAAGATAAATGTATAGAACTAGAAATGAAGTTGGTTTCCACTACAAGCCTCAAACATACCTACACCGCTCTTTAGAATCCACGAAATGTGACCAGCAAGGAACCTGTCTATCGGTCTGCCACTGTTGATCTGTTACATTTGTCGTGTATGCTGTAGAATTAAGAGATGCAAGTTTCCATAGGTTGTCAAAGTAGGTCTCAACATTTTTGGCTATTTCTGGACAACCAACAAGATAAATTCCCAGTTCCTTCACCTGCAACCATTGAATAATAGGACATTATAACTGGAAGAGACAACTAAAGAAAGTATCAGGATAAATTTGCAAGAGTAGCAAAGTTCCCAAAAATACTTGTGTGAGAGATTTCCAGTCGTTGTTTGCGGATCCAATATACACATCTCGCTGATCTGATATCCAAACTTTGGCATGGACTATGCCTGACCCCCACCATTCACTAAGTAACAAAGTCACATTCTTTACATTGGGCCTTCCTAAAGCAAGGTTGGATGGTTCTGTGGTATAGTCAGGATATACACCTGAGTGTGATAGTAGCCTAAAAGGCCAAAAATATAATCAACAACAAAAACAAAAACAATATAGCAATCACTTCAAATACTAAAATACATAAATTAACTATCTTCAAATTCTGCTAAAACATGACATGTGGGTTCTTAGCCATGGCTTAAAATTGCAAGTTTAAGGTGTACCTGATAGTAAGATTGCGTTGAGCAGCATTGTCTAAGGCTTTATAAACAGAAGCACCTTCCTGAGCTCCAAATCTCTGCACATCCACCTTTGAGTACCCAAAATCCCCAGAGCGAGGATCTTCAGGACGCGCTTTTAGCTGCCAGTACTGAGCAATTATGTCCAGCCTCTTAGTTGAGTTACCCGCCAACCATTGAAACACATCCGCTACGCACAATTTTACAAACACCTTATGATCAAAACAAAAAATGAAAATTCTGCTTCTTTGGTTTTGATTTTTGAGTGATGAAATGTACGTTACCGGTGGAGAGGACGCCGGGGACACGCCGGAGGTCCTGCATGTCGGTGGGGATTGATTGGACCAGCCATGCTTTGCATTGGGCTGAGGATTCAGAGACTGGTAGCAGATTGACTAACACGAAGAGAGCAATCGCGATGACGACGTCGTTTCTATGACTGCTAGTGACTTTCATCTTTCTCTTAATTTATGCGTGCATCGTTGTAATTTGTATGCTGTATGTATTAATGGGTGATCGACCGCTATACATGGAACAAAGTCAAACACTGAAACTTGAAAGATAGGTAATCGAACGTTGGTTACTGTATTGATACATACGGAAATTACGATTTTGCCCCTTATCCCGTATGTATACTTCAATTGGATGCCATTTTAGTGGTCCTGTATTATTGTACTACAAGCTCCAACATTCAGTTTAGATCATTCCTAAGAATGGAAACATGGTTGTCTGATGAAACAGCAAATGAACTAGCACTTAGCCGAAACACATAATTTTACAATTGGGAGCAAAAGCCGAAAGGAAGACAAGGCACCCGAATAACTGTTTACATTTTAACTACAGTAGAACTCAGTTTGAAATAATATGCCAGACGAAAAGACAAATATGATCATCAGCTACTGCAAATCCTACCCCTTTGTACACTTGGCAGTTGATTTTTCCACACTCGTTCAATTCTAGTAAGCCCCATAAAATCTCCCTCTAGGAGATGGAATGCCTTCTGTATCTTGAAGATGAAACAGACTTTGTATCACCAGGAACTATTGAAGTTGGACTCTGCGAACTCCCAGATGTCTCGGAGCTCCTGTTCTCTCCTCCTCCATGGCCCTTACCCACAGACCATAATTTATCGAAAATTCTCCTTGATCTAGATGGCAACAGTTGCACACCACTTCTACTGTTTTTGCTGTTCTTACCCAATTTCCCATTTTTCCGGAACTCTTCGGTTACCTTCATTTGGCTCATCTGTTTCCTCAAAGATTTGCAATTTTCTTCAGTTGTCTTGTCACTTTTGCCATCCATATTTGTCATGGAATGTGAAGCATCGCAGGGTTGGCTGTTAAGGGCTCTCGCGCCAGCTGAAGATCTGACCTGCTCAAAAAAGAGAACTTGGACAACAACTCGGAGTGGAAGCTGCTCATTCTGTGCAGCATCCATGGATGCTTCCACCGTCAGTTTCTTGACATCCATTAATCCACATACTCGTTTCCTTTCGGCCTTCGTCAAATTAGGGTGCTCCTGGATACAGGACAATTAATCAGTACTTCATGCAAATAATTCACTAAAATTTGAAAGGCTGCATATCTTTCCCACAAATCGACTAATTATGATTGATCATAGAATGCAAGCCAGATTCCTGCATCCTCTACTTGAATCTCAAAAGGCATGACAAGGCCACTCTAATGCCAAGCAAAAGGCATGATAGGGAAAAAGCAAGAAGATAAATAAACCTAGAGCACATGGCTTAAAGCATACCTTCAGGTAGATGTCAATGGCTTTGTACAATCCATCATGAATTGGCCTTGCTGACTCAAGGATTGATTGTGACAAGTCTATGAAAGTAGAAAGGTTAAGATTTGGATCATGTGCAATTTCTGCAAGATACCCATCAATTAGTCTACCAACACTCAACACGGATCCATGCCCTAAGATAAACTTATCACTCCCCTTTTCATTCTTCTCAACAACATCCAAATCCCAGTTACACTTTTCATGCATCACAAACTGACTCACAACAGACTGGACCAATTCAACATCATATATAGTAATTTGAGGAGACTGAGCTGGGATCAACAAATCACCGACACGAGCTTCGTGCAACTTCAAACTGATCCTCTTCACCAAATCTTCTCTCAATGACTCATCTGCTCCAACCAAAATAGTAACTTTCAAAAGTTTCAGCAAGAAACTACATGAACAACCCATACCTTTGTCGGACGGCAATAAGCAAACAATTGTTTCTACCAGAGATTTGTTCCTCAAGGCATGCTCATCAGAAACCAATGCATCAACAGAATCTGGCAACCATCTAACTGCATAAGTTTTCAGAGCCTCCCCAATAACAGCACCATCCATTCTTCCCTTTGATCTCACAGCAAGCATGACTCGCTTGTAAATATCAATATCCAGCTCACATATATCTTCAACCCACCAATCCCTTGGAACATTTTCTCGATAATTCATCCCTTCTTCAATAATTTTATCAGGCTCTGCTAATTTCCGGTTATATGTGTAGGACCAACTGATGTTTGCAGGGTCCACAGATGTCTTAGAAGCAATTGAATCTACGCATCTTCCGACAATCTTCAGATCCTCAGACCATGACAGAAGAGGTTTGGTGGTTTGGAGAACAATAATGGAATCTTTCCAGCTACGAAAGATACTTGAGTTAAGGAATACCTCAATTTTATATATTAGGTTACTGCGATCAACATCCTCGGTCATCTCCAGATACTCAGCAGCACAACGAGCAGCCACAACATTGTAAGCATTGAGAGTAACAGTCATTCCATAACAAAACTTTGCACAAATTTCAAAGGATTTTGGCCCACCAGGGAAATCAGCCATGTAAACTTCATCAGAATTCTCCTCACTGGCTTTGGATACTAGTTTTTGCAAGAGATTGCTCTTTGACAAGAGAGGGAACTGGAAAGAAAAATTGAGTCAACAATATGAAACAGAACAAGCTTTGCTAGAGAACAGCAGCAGTAATTCTAGCCACGAATATGCATTCAATGAACAAGCATGCACCCACATTCTAATTTTGCAAACTGCTAAATATGTTCATAGGAACATAATCCGACGCTTTTATATCACGCCAAAACAACAAAACAATCTAATGCTTTTATAATAAAAATTCATCTCACTTGAAGAAAAGGATGGCAAGGACAACATACCTTGTGAAGGTAAAACTTCACTTCCCCAACATTTATGATGACATCAGTTGCCAAATCAGATGACACATATCTGCATGAACATATGAAAATCAGCTAAGTCCATAGAGACAAGGATGATAGAAACTATAAGGCATGCAAATATAAATTATATGAAAACAACAAATGCACCATTTCTTATCTATACCAAAACAAACAAGAGCTAGTTTCATGGTGTGCTGGCTCATCAACTTAATCTCATTAGGGACCAATCAGAGATGACGTGCTCTGAGCATTAATATAATTTCAACAATCCAGAAGACAATAAGTTCGGTAAATAAACCTCAACAACAGTAGTTCTCAAAGTTTCTAGTAACAAATACTGCATCATTCATTGTTAAATTAGATGAAAGAATTCATCTTGTGTTCAATAGAGTACACCAGAAGGAATATCACTTCCTTTAATTACTCACAAAGTAATGACAACCATCAAACCTCTAAACGAATAAAATGGTCCGCATATTGGCAAGATAATGGAATGATAGATCCATTCCAACACCTACCCCTAGTGTATCAGGCTTATTGGTTTAATTTAAATACAGATTGGAGGTATTAGGTTAGTGGCTTAGTGCATCAAGGTTTTCTGCCTTTTTCATAGTATACTTCTACTATGAGAAAATAGCTTGTGCAAATTCCAAAAACCATGTCAAGGTCTAGAATTCAAATCACATAGACCAAGATAAGTATCCAAAACCCCTTGCATAGCTGAAATTGAAACTAAAAGTTCATAGGGTTGTTTAAGTTTCTTATTTCCTATAAACTTGCCATGACTAACAAAGATCTGCTAGTGAAATGAGACCATGACTAACAAAGATCTGTCAGTGGAATAAGACCACCCAACAAACAACTAGCTGGCATTGTAGTCCATGCATTAATAATCTATCAAATTGACCAATGGATCTAACGCTTTTTTCAACCTAAGAATAAAATTTGCAGCTAGGAACCCTCCACATGAAAGATCTGACAAAGCATCAACATATTTTAAACAGATGAAAGGCAAAACAATCCACCAGAAGATAAACAAGTTTGCAGACACAAAATGTTATGAATCCAAGTTTGCAGATATAATCACCAAGGTGACCTTATTTAAAGATAAAAAATGTAAATGGTTGGTTGAACCAATGTCATCGTTTACAGGAAGAATTTCCCCAGTGTGATGATTAGAGACATTGGGTACCCCATATGACTTTACCACATCTGGACCACAAACTCAATAAAATAGGACATTCCAAAGCTGGACCACCTCCTGAAAGACCTTTGATACCCTCCCAACTCTCCCTTTGCCCTGCTCTCGATGATAAAAATAACAATACTTTTAAGGCGGGAAAAAACAATGTTAAAAACAGTACAAAACGCCCATGTGCTTTTCTTCATCTCTTACTTTGTTTTCTTCTTTATTATTTTCTAAAAAGGTTTTTTCTATAATCTATATCCTATCAAAATAAAGAGAGTTTCTTTTTTGTATGGTGACGGTGAATCTTTTAACTTTTCAATATATTGAGGTATATAAATCACCACCTAACAATGATTACACCCTTTCTTCACAAATCAGGGAAGTATTTCACCATTTACAAACAAAATAGATGCATACTTATACAAAGAAGACCTCAAACATATATGCATTGTCAAACAAAAAGGAACGATTTCACAATTTTAAGGAGAAAAAAAAAAAAAAAAAAGGACCCAACCATTATCTAAGGGAAGCTTATTAAATACAAAGCATTAACAACAGAAACAAAGAAAATAAAAATAAAACCAACAGAGTGGCTCTACTCAGTACTCAATACAGGTTCTATGGCAAACTAAACTTGAAAAACAAAACGAAAGAAAGCTCGAGTTTATAATGCTAAATTGTATGCATATGAAAAATGAAAACCCATTCGTACTACGAAAACAAAAAACCAAAAAGAAAAGAAAAGAAATCCTATTTACCTGATAGACTTGCCATCAGCTTGAAACGCATCAGGCTTGGACCCCAACTTCATAAACTTCATTTTGACTCCGAAATACCCTTGAAAGCCACCAAAAATTACAGCGACAAACCGTGAAACTATTAGTAGTAGTATAGTATACTACTACACAAACATGGGCTCCGTTTCCTCTGAAGCAGCTACGGCCAATGCCAACTTTCTCTCTCAAAAATGGCGGGTCCTGAAGAGGCTGAGCTGACCAGAGACAAAACCCTCTTGACTCTCTTGAGGACAAAGTGACAAACAAAACCAAGTTCCGAGACCAGAAAAATGGCGCCTCTTTGGAGCCTCTCTCTCCCTCTCTAAAACACGCAACCACAAGACCATAAACGTTGGACTACTGAGACAAGTAGAACTGGCTCACCCTTATACCACCGCCTCGATCTTCGCGCTCATGTCCAGCCTTTATGATGACATTGATGACGCTCTAACACAAACCAAACTATTTCGACCAAATCCCCCAAACACCACCAAAAAAAAAAATATATATATATATATCAGAAAAGAAAAAACGCAAGAATCGTGCGGTGGTAGTTGTAATTTGGCATCAGAGAAATGAATTACGGGAAGAGCTATTTCTCTCTTTCTCTCTCTCTCTCTAAAAGTTCATCATAAATTCTCGCCGCCTTTACTTTAAAGCACTCCTGATCCGCTGAAGATTTCTTCTTCTCGTTTGCTTTTTTTTATATTCTATAAGGCGCAAATCTCAATGACTCCTCTCTCTCTCTCTATACGTGATGATATTTGATATCTCTGACGCAGTTGTCTCTCCTCCTCCTCCCTGTACTCCTGAATTTTGCAGCAAAAGAAAAATTGAAAAAAGAGAAAGATAGAGAGAGAAAGAAAGTGAGGGAAAGTTAGAGAGAGAAAGTGTTTGTGTATGTTTGGGGCTAGTGTGCTGTGTATAGAGAGTAGGGGACTGTGTTACAGAGTGGCGCAGAGGACTTTTTAAGAAGCTTTTATGCCGTTAAAGCACGCCACCCTTTCATGGACTATTTTGCCCTCGCTCTTACTCCTTTTTAACCCGTCGTGCCCCCTCACTCCCTCCGTCGTATAGCACGCCGGAGATCTGCTCTCACGCGCCTGAGGAGGAGCGAATGTGGAATGTTCCCGCCGTTTGACGCGTAGTTAAGATGGGGAACTTTTGACTTTGAACGCCCCAGTCTATATATATTTATATAAGATGGAGAATTGCTGACGACGTCCTATATTTTCATTTTCATTTCTTTTGAGGATAAAGACCTCGTGAATCGTGAATCGTAATTTGATTATTTTATATTTGGACTGCAATTTTATGGGTTTATTTTAAAAAAATGTGTTATTATTTTTTTATTTTTTTATTTTTTGAGGATATAAAATATAAGTTTATCATCTATATTTTTACGATATAAAATAAAATTGTGGAGACTACATATTAAGTTTTAACATAAAACCCACAAACTAATATCAAGGGCTTCAAAAATATATTGCCGAACACTCAGTAATGGTCATCGAGCACTAGACACTTAGTATACGTAAAACAAATATAAATTAATAGACTAATATTATATAATGTGGAATAGTTATAATATTATCAGATATTATTTACAATCGTAAAAGTCATAAAACTTTAACCAATAAAATATAAAAATAAAGAACTTAGATGAGCGTTTCCATTTAAACTATTTCAATCTTAATTCCTTTTATTATTTTTTTTATAATTTCATGACAGAATATTCTATCTCTATACTTTTTTTCTTCTTTTTTTCTTCTCTAAATAAATAGTTTAACCTATATTATATTATTAAATTACCATTATTATGCTTGAATTGCATTTTTTTAACATATGATGTCTTATGGACATTATTATTTTTATAATCTTTCACTTTAGTAAAATAAAAAGATTGATGCTCGAAAAAACAGTTTGCACTTGTAAACATTAGTGAGCACTCACAACTCACAAGTGCAAGCATCCCCACAAACTACTTATATGATATCATTCAAAATAAGGTTTGTTTGGCATTATTTTTATAATATTTAAAAACACTTTAAATAGTCAAAATTATTTTTGCTTGCATTTGGCAAAAAAACTTAAAAAGTATTTTTGTCCCCACAAAGGGCTTCCAAATAAATTTTTAAGAAGTATTGACTTTAAAAAAAAAAAAAAAAGTATGTACTTATAACAAAAACACATCTTACATAAGCATTAAGCACACCCAAATATGCTATAAATGCTAACATATGATATCCACTGCCTATTTTTGCTGCAATGTACTTTTATGAACAAAAAATATTTACTTCACTAATTTTTAAAAATGTAGAATATTAAATCTAGAGGGGAAACATTTTTATTGTAGGCATCGTTATCAGTTCGCTATCACTTATTAGTGTAGATGTTAGTACAAAATCAATGCATCCTATCTTCCTACTTTTCAAGTGGTAGATTATGAAAAAGAAAATAACTTGTACGTCTTTGTGATAGGGATAGACACGGCAGAGAGAGAAAGAAAGAAGAAGGTGAGGAGAGAGAGAAAGAGAAAGAGAGAGAGTGTGAAGAAAATAGAGATGTTACCTCTCCTTATCTTAGTAATAGGGAAGTTTCTCTAAAAGAATATAATTGACTATCTAAAATTTATAAGATTCGTTTGGCTTACTCTTTTTCAATCCTAATTTTGCTCTTATATCTTTTTTTGGTTTAGAAACAAAATAAAAAGAACAATTTTGGCCACCACCAACATATTAAAATAAAAATACTTAATCATTTTCCCTAAAAAGAAACATAACCATGGTTTGGACCCTATAATTTTATACTTACTTTAAGTCAGAAGCGAGCAAGAGTCAAATTTATTGGTTGAATTACCTACCTTCCACTCTTTTATGACTTGTCCGTTTAGTCAATTACACTAACACATTACATGCATAAAATATATGCAATTCCATAGTTGCGGATGCAACAACATCAACCTAATTATTTTAACTGTATTTATTGGTTTGATTGGTTATTACATGTAAACTTGCAGAGGGTGTCTAATTATCGTACCAAAAATGTTTGACAAAACCAACCACGATTTTTTTATTTTTTTTAATCTCAACTAACTAAGGAAACTAGTTCTTTGCAAGTGAACGTAAATTCGGGTTCGATTCTGATTTAGAGGCCGTAATAGCAATAGATGGCGCTGCACACTGTGGAAATTAAGGAACTCATATATTATGCCCTATAAAAGTCCAAAAGTCGCACACTTCTTGTATTCTTTATGACATTAATTTTAGAATGCATGCATGCATTTTGTACTCTTTCTTCATAACATTTCAAATCAAATATTTACTCGTATTTATATTGTATGCAAAACGTGGGCATTTCGCCATTTCCCTTTATTAATTGACTGACAAAAGGAGAGAAGAAAAAATATTTTTATATATATTATATATTTTGAGGAGAGGAAAACCCAAACATTCATTTCCTCACAAATACAAAGTATCGGCTAAACTCTATATGCCGACATTCAGGTATAAATCACACCTATTAAATCATTTAAGAATATTTTAATGGTTAAATTATCGATTTACCACCCAAAACTGTAACTTATTCTCATTTTACCACCTGAAAGTTTTTTTGTTCCAGATTACTACCTGTAACTTACATCCGTGTCCCATTTTACCTTGTTCCGTCAACAATTCCGTTAATGCTGACGATCTGGCCGTTAATGCTGACGTGGCGTGCTAGATGTGCGCCACGTGTCACATTCTTTTTTCTTTTTTTTCACTTTTTTTTTTTAAATTTTTATAAACTTTGAAAATTAATTAAAAATAACTCTGAACTCAGAAAAATACACGAAAAATTCCTACGGACTCGTCTTGACTAGCACTAATTTACTATAAGGTTAAATTACCAATTTGCCCTCTAAAAATTTCCAAAAAAATTAGAAAGTCCAAATTCATTTCTAAAAAAATTAAAATAAATTTTCCTCTATTAAATAAATTCTAGAAAAAATTCTAGAATTTTCGTAAACTCTTGGACAAATTCTCAAAAATATTTTGAAAAATTACTAAAAGCCTATTTTAGAGAATTATTTCGAGACTTTACAGAAATTCTAGAATTTTTCTAGAATTTATTTTATAGGGAATTTTATTTTTCTCTAAGACCGAGAAGTCTTTTGGGTAGCAAGTGTTCACGAGAAAGGTATTGTTAGTTTTTAGAAGACTAACGGTGCAGACCTCATATTTTTTGGAGTTCGGGAGATTATTCTATGAATTTCCAAAGAGTAGAGTATTTTAATTTTCTAGAAATAAATTTGGACTTTCCAAATTTTTTGGAAATTTTTAGAGGGAAAATTGGCATTTTGACCCCATAGTAAATTAATACTAGTCAAGACAAATCAGTAGAAATTTTCCGTGTATTTTTCTAAGTTCTGAGCTATTTTTAATTAATTTTCAAAGTTTATAAAAATAGAAAAATCAAAAAATACAAAAAAAGATGTGACACGTGGCGCACATCCAGTGCGCCACGTCAGCATTAACGGAATTGTTGACGGAACAAGGTAAAATGGGACACGGATATAAGTTACAGGTGGTAATCTGGGAAAAAAAAACTTTCAGGTGGTAAAGTGAGAATGAGTTACAGTTTTGAGTGGTAAATCGATAATTAAGCCTATTTTAATTGATAAAATTTAAATATAAGGCCAAATACACAACTCATTTTATATAAGATAGTTATATTCACTCCAACAATAGTATTGAGGAATGCAAGAAATTACTTTTAACCTACAAATAACAATTTAAAAAAAAAAAATACAAAGAGAGGAGCTTATGTGTATGATATTTATCTTAGAGCATTTTTTTACTTATTAAATGTATTTATCAAGTACTCCTTAAATGTAATTATCAAATAATGTATAATGTCACACTTATTCAAATATGGACTAATTTTTCAACTTTATTATTTATTACTATCAAATAAGATACTAATATGAATATGTGTACGGAAACAAGTCAGTATTATTGTTTCTCTCTTTGCAATTAGCAACCATGTGAAGTTAGATAAGAGGCCGTAGAGGTGTCTTCATGGTGAACCACTGAACCATCTTCCCTATCTAGTTTTTTTTTTTGGATCAATCTTCCCTATCTAATTAATGTTAACAGGTCAGTTTTCAGCTACATGGTCCCTTCATCCATAGGGTCTGAGGGAGGGACCTTAGGTGTTGTACATGTGTAATTAATCACCTTAAATGTTTGCTTAATTTCTTGGACAACAGGCCTTTCACATTCAGAACCCAATTCTCTCACATCTTTACAGCTGCTACATCATTATACCAGTCAACTACTTATGCATCTTTATTCTTTAATGAGTTTCCCTAAGAAACTTTATCCTTTAAAAAAATAAAAAGGGAAAATGAATGAAAACTCCTTATTTAGTTGTTACAGAGTAATAAATAAAAAAACTAATGAAACTTCCATATAATGTAACGTGGAAAACAAGGTAAGTGAGAATGCCATAAAATTTATTAAAAACATAAACATATTTGGGGAATGATATCTACTTTCTTTAATTTACCTTATTCAATGACTTTTTTTTTTATTATTCTTATTTCACAATGTAAATTCATGATTAGAATTGTTCATTTTTAGATCTAATTATGAAGATCATCTCTGTAAAAAATCAACCAAATCGGAAATCGTTTTGTTATGTAACTGTGATCAAATAAATAGGCAATTTTGGTAATAATTTGTTTCATCGTTAATTTATTTGATAACGATTACATGACCGTTTATTTACGATTTAATTAATTTTTTACATAAATGATTTTTAAATAATTATTTAAAAAATGAACGGTTTCAATCATAAAAATACATTATATAATAAAAATAAAAATAAAAATCGATAAAAAAGATGAATCGGAGAATGTGGATATAGGATTCCTCAACATATTTTAAGCATGGCACAATTCGCTTAGTCATTGAATCCATTACCATCTTTAACAATACAATTAAAACTTGACTATTCTGTTAGGTGTATACATTTTTTATACATATTTATTTTATTAGTGGTCAAGTTAAAATTGAGAATCCATCAATCTCTGGTGCTTGAAAAAAAAATAAAACCCTAGCCGCCACCGCAAAAGAAAAAACTCTTTTTTCTTCTTAACCTATTCATGGGGAAGGGGCGGCCCTTGTGTTCTCATAGACTGCTCCTCCTTTCGCCCCTCTCTCATTTGTTTTTCTTTTTCTTTTTCTGTGTTTTTATTTTTGTTCTTTGGGATACTCTCCTCCCAATAAGTGAGAGAGTTTCTATCTCTCCTTGCGAGAGTTTCTCCAACCCCCTTAGTGAGAGTTTTTTCGATTTAGTTTGTTTTGGTTTGTTTTGTGTTTTGATACTTTCAAGTTTTCTCTGGCACTCATCACAAGGTGTTAGGAAGTCATTATTTTCGCCAGTACCGGTCATGTTTCCATCGGTTACTACTGTCTGATCCGCCACTTTGCGCTATTGTTAGCCTCGACTTAGATATGTTGGTAAGATTGTGAACCTAAACGCGACTAGTTCGCTCATTCCTACAGTGCCTCTCTGGCTTCGTTTGGTGGCTATAGTATCTGCTCGATGTCGATGTTATGAAATCTTAGAATTTCTATGGTATTTTTGTGGGTTTTTATTTTCTTGTAAGTCTTTGGGCTCTTATTTTGTATTCTCTTTGTCTTTTTAGCTGTCTTAATGCAATGATATGTTTTATTATTAAAAAAAACAAGTTAAAATTGAGAATTAGACCGGACTTGGCTGGACTTTTATAAGGAATAAGAGTTTGAGCCCTAAAAGGTAGGCTAGAGATGGAGGTTGAGACTTGTGGGTGTAGTTCACTTAAATTTTTTTTTTTTTCTTTTTTCGCGTTCAGGCTAGCCAACTCATAGTTTCGCCATTGTCATTGTCTCTCATTACATATTGTTGTACAGTTGTACTAAAATATGTGATGATATAGAGATAAACTCATAAAGTAGGTATATACAATAAGGTTTTTCCTAACAAAAGCCTCAAAGAACAGAAGTCATATATTTGTTAAATGGTGTTAACTCGTTTCTCTATTCTAAAGAAGAAATTATTAGGCGTGAGCCGTGAGCCTACCATCATAAATAAATGATGTGGAAAGCCGAGGGTCCCAAAGCAATAATGGCAATATGGGGTAGGGGGTGTTTGATGGGGTCTTTTAGCTTGGCAAATATCCAATGTGGGGGACCATATGACCCTCTTTTATCCCCAACCCCCTCCGTGTGTTTACAGAATATAAGTTCCACGTTTTGGGTGATTGGTGCTGTTTTGAGATTCTGCATGACCAGGTTTTATGTTCTTAAAGCTCGACATTTACTTACCCACATATCAACCTATGTTTTATGTTTTAGGGTTTAGAGAAATAACTCTCACCACCTGTTATCTCGTTGAATATACACATACCTACAATATAAATTTGAGAATTTTTGTATTCGTGAAAGTTTGAATTTAAGATGTAAGAGTTTAAAGCTCACCTCCTCATGCTTGTTCTTTCACTATTGAACCTTTATGTGGGTATTAAAATCATGTATTTATTATTTAAAATCATGTAAGTGTCTGCAATTTTTGTGTCATGTATTGAAATTTGCGATGGACCCCCACAATTTCAAGTAAAATTACCACAAAGAAGGCACGACAAAAAAGATTCAACGTCAAAATTAATGTATTTTGATTTGCTATGAGGTAGACTGGTAGTGCAAATCTTAACATAGAAAACCAAATACTCTCTCTCTCTCCATTAAGTAGTGAGTGTGACTTGTGCAATCTTTTCCTTATTTTTGGTGGAAGTAGATGATATACGTCCACTTCCAGTCATCACTCGCATGAAAATCGACAAGTAAACGATGCTTATCCAATTATCCTCCCCCCCCCCCCTCCCCCGTTCGAAGTGGACGCCTTATTCTTACAAAGAACAGAGCATCCTTGACTTGAGGAAGGGAGCAGAAAACATTGTGCTGCCTAAATTAGTCCGTCCAGTGATAACCCAACTCTGACCAAGCCTTGACCCAAAAAAATAAAATAAATAAATAAATAAAACTCCGACCAAGCCATTTGCTACAATGTTATATTCCTTCTCTATAAACATGATATGGGCTACAAATCCATTTTGCATTTGTTGGGCTTTCTTGTTTTTTGGGGCTGTTAGCCCATTATAATTTCCATCACCAAGTAAAGAGCCCAAAGCCCAACTTGTAACATTTGTTCAGTTATATCAAGCTACTAGGAGGCTTGGCAGTCGGGCTCTATCAGGTTTGACCGTTTGAGTATAAATAATTTTGGGACGGGAGCTATTCGAACCACCCTATTTTATTGAGTTGACTACCACTTTTCAAAATTTTAAATCTACTCTTAATTCAAAAACTAGCCTACCTCCATCATCGCCGCCCACCGCCCTCTGCATCTCTCTCTCTTCTCTATCACTCCCTCTGCCTCTTTCTTTCTTCCTCCCCTTCTCTTTTTTCTCCCTTTCTCATATCTCATCTCTCTCAATCTCCCACCTCGAAACCCAGAAAACCCCAGCCCCTCCCAGCCCAGCTGTCGCTCCCAGCCTCTCTCTCTCTCTCTCTCTCTCTCTCCCGAAACCCAAAAAACCCACCCCCACCCCCAACCCCTCTCTTTCTCCCTTGATCGCCTACCCCCAAAAACCTAAAACCCATAAATCCCACCCCCAAAATCCTCTCCCCACTCCCCATTCCCACCCCAAACCCTCCTTGCAACAAGCATCCTTCCCTCCCTCTGTCTCTATGTCTATCTCTTTCTCCCTCCCTCCCTCTTTCTCTCCCTTTCTTCATTCTCTTCTCTTTCTCTCCCTTTTCTCTCCTGCTGCCTCTCTCATCGGACCCCACCTCACTCTTTAGCGAAGCTCCCGTTGTCGGTAGTCTAGTGGAATGGGTTGGTTGGTTGGGTTTGGCCGGCGATGATGGTGAGTGTTCATTTTTTTTTACATTAAGGGTATAATTGGAAGGTTATGAAAAAAAATTAAAGAGGGTGGCCAACTTAGCATATAAGATTGGTATGAATAGTCCCCCCTAATTTTGGGTCTCAAATATATCTCAACTATTAAACAACGACATATCCTTGTAAAATTGAAGGGATATGATCATAAATTTGTTTGAGTAGTGTAAAAGATCTTAAATTTGTATCAATGATGTATGCACATTATTTAAGATTTAAATTTACTTGTTATAAACTTATAAATAAATGAATCGAAAAATAAATTCATATACGAATCAGTAAAACACTACCACATAATCAGATCCATAGTCCTCATTGTATAAAAGGAAAAGGAACTATTTGATAGATGTTTGGGCCGGACTTTATACTCAATGGGCTGAAGTAGAGCAGCTTTTTGTGTTGTGTTTGTCGTGGCCTTTACGCTTCAAAAACACAGAAATATCAGTGGCCAAAAAAAAAAACACAGAAATATCCACCAAAAAGGCCTAACGTGGCACAAATCGAAATAAGCAAGCACTCACACCGTCACCGCAGAAGATCTCACCGGAGCGAACCTCGAGTCCACTCCTTCTCTAAGCTTCCCGTCTCCTTCTTTGTCCCCTTTTTAATATTATTTTTAATTTTAAACCAATTTTATTATTTTAATTTTACGCAACAGACAAACACGAAAGGAAGCCATAAACACCAACCAATAGACAGATCCTCCAGATCCTCCAGATCTAAGGACTTCTGCTCCATCTCTCCATCTCTCCATCTCTCTCTCTCTCTCTCTCTCAGTCAGAGGCCATGGAGTCTCGTGGATCCAAGGCGCTCCTCCGTACACTCACGTCGATCTCTGCGATCTTCCTGCTTCTCATCCATGGCGCCCACTCCTTCTACCTCCCCGGAGTCGCTCCCGAGGACTTCAGCAAGGTCAGCTCTCACAGACGAATCTAATCTTTAATTTTTATGTCCCTGTAAGAATTCATTGATCTGAGTTTCGCTTCTCGGATCTGTGCTCTTTGTGACCTACTATTAGTTTCCGTCTGTTTGGTCGTCGAGAAAATAGAGGCAAATTTGTTAATTTGGTTCTGGAAGATTTAGTCAATTGAAATGATCGTCGAATTAGTCTAATTGACCTCTAGCTTAGTAAAAATCCTGAGATTTACACGTTTTTTAATTTGTGTTCGTTGTGCTACATAGTTCCTCCATTTTGCTTAGGCTGTGTTTGAGTATTGCTTTAATGCGTAGAACAATGTGATTCTGAGAGTCATTTGCGGCCGAAACCAACGCATCAGATCTCGGGAGGTCTGAGCTGGTATCGATCCGTATATGACTTCGACAAGTACTCTGAGAAGCTTGTCATTTTGGTTCCACTGGATTACCAGTGCTGGTTATAAAATTCGAATTGCTTTTTTCAAGTTAGATTGCGTATTTGAGGTTGTTTTGCTTTAGTTGACTGGAAGGCATATGACTTTGAGTCAGGGGAAGGAAGCTCTATAGGACAATATTATTGGTTCTGATAAATTTTCTCGTGTGTCTTTGAATGCAGGGAGATGATTTGAAAGTGAAAGTCAACAAGTTGACATCCACAAAGACTCAACTTCCTTACTCATTTTACTCTCTCCCTTACTGCCGACCTGAGAAAATTTTGGACAGTGCAGAGAATCTTGGGGAAGTGCTTCGTGGTGACCGTATCGAAAACTCCCCCTATGTGGTCCGTGTTATTGTACTTGTATAATTCTAAGGCTGCTTGTTTCCCCTATAGTTATTAACTTATCATGCATTCTGTGCAGTTTAAAATGCGCGAGCCACAGATGTGCAAAATTGTCTGCAAGATTACACCTGATGGCAAAACTGTAAAGCAGTTTAAAGAGAAGATAGATGATGAGTATCGGGTGAACATGTACTTTTCAAACACTTAATGATTTATTCTACTATAATATGAATATATATTTATGTGAAAAGGATCTGCTTTGGAGTTGCATATCTTATTAAAACTGCTTTTCGTGTGATAGGATCCTTGATAATCTCCCTCTAGTGGTTCCCATTCAGAGGACAGATCAGGAAGCTCCTACTGTTTATCAGCTTGGCTTTCATGTTGGGCTCAAAGGCCATTATGCTGGGGTATTTGCATTACTTATTGGCACCAAATCATTTTGTATTGTTATTATTATTATTATTATTTTTTTGTGGATGGTTATGTTTTTCTCTTTGCTTACTTTGTCTTTTTGTGCTCAGAGCAAGGAAGAAAAATATTTCATCCACAACCACTTGGCATTTACTGTCAAGTATCATAGAGATCTGCAAACTGAAACAGCTAGAATTGTGGGATTTGAGGTTAAACCATTCAGGTCAGTTTTTCCAGGTCTTCCTTCTCTACTAAATGATTCCTTCTTGCTGAATCTTCTTTCTAGAGTATCAATTGTTGATATTGTTTGTTTGCCTGCTGAATGTGGACAGTGTTAAACATGAATATGATGGGAAATGGAACGATGCAAATACTCGTTTAACTACCTGCGACCCCCATTCAAAACACACAGTTGTTAATTCCAACTCTCCTCAAGAAGTTTCTGAGAAACAAGAAATCATATTCACATATGACGTTGAATTCCAGGTGAACTCCTTAATTCAAAATTATTAGTCGTATTTACTACGAACTGTCATTACTCTGTAGCTTGCATATGTAGCTTGGGTGGACAACACTGGAATATACCATACTTGAAATTCCTTTTCTTATTTTTTTTATTTTTCCTAATGTCCATTGAACTCAAATTTCCCTGATATGAGTGATTAAACATGCTTTGTCACTTTTAATCTGTTGATTTACTTTCTTTCATGTCTATTCTCTAGGAGAGTGATGTAAAGTGGGCTTCTAGATGGGATGCTTATCTTTTAATGAGTGATGACCAAATCCACTGGTTTTCAATTGTCAATTCATTGATGATTGTACTATTCCTTTCGGGTATGGTAGCAATGATAATGCTAAGAACACTCTACCGTGACATCTCCAAGTATAATGAACTTGAGACCCAGGAAGAAGCACAAGAAGAGACAGGATGGAAACTTGTCCATGGGGATGTCTTCAGGGCTCCAAATAATGCAGAATTGCTCTGTGTATATGTTGGAACTGGGGTTCAGTTCTTTGGGATGATACTTGTGACAATGATCTTTGCCGTCCTTGGTTTCCTCTCTCCTTCTAACCGAGGTGGTCTAATGACAGCGATGCTCTTGCTTTATGTCTTCATGGGCCTTTTTGCTGGTTACGCCTCTGCTCGCTTATTCAAAATGTTTAAAGGGACTGAATGGAAGAAAATTGCTTTCAGGACTGCAGTCATGTTCCCAGCTGTCGTCTCTGCCATTTTCTTTGTCTTAAACACACTCATCTGGGGCCAGAAATCGTCTGGAGCTGTGCCGTTTGGTACAATGTTTGCCCTGGTCTTCTTATGGTTTGGGATCTCAGTCCCACTTGTATTTGTGGGAGCCTATGTTGGGTTCAAGAAGCCAGCACTTGAGGACCCTGTGAAAACAAATAAAATCCCAAGACAGATCCCAGAACAGGCCTGGTACATGAACCCAGTTTTCTCAATTCTGATTGGAGGAATCCTCCCATTTGGAGCAGTTTTCATTGAACTCTTCTTCATCCTCACTTCGATTTGGCTGAACCAGTTCTACTACATCTTTGGTTTCCTCTTCTTGGTCTTCATTATCCTCATTGTCACTTGCGCAGAGATAACCATCGTGCTCTGCTACTTCCAGTTGTGCAGTGAGGACTACCTGTGGTGGTGGAGGTCATACCTCACATCAGGTTCATCTGCCCTGTACCTCTTCCTCTATGCTACATTCTACTTCTTCACAAAGCTCGAAATCACAAAGCTTGTCTCTGGGATGTTATACTTCGGATACATGCTTATTGCTTCTTACGCATTCTTTGTGCTGACCGGTACCATCGGGTTTTATGCCTGCTTCTGGTTCACGAGGCTCATCTACTCATCTGTGAAAATCGATTAATAAGTGCAATCGGGCTTGCAAGCTGTTGTCTCCACAGGAAGATGCAACAAATATTTTAGTAGTGTAAGATTTTGAAATTAACGTTGGATTGTGCTTTTCAAATGTATTCTATTGTGCTCAATTTTGGATCATGACAAGCCCACAAGGTCTCATAATTGTTACGAGTATTTTTCTTTTTGTTTATTTTTTAAGAATTCTTCTCTTCCATTACAAATTGTTAGGGAGTTTAATGTTTCTTGTCTATTTGTCTTTCTGGTTTTCATAGTGGGATTTATAGGAGGCTGCTAATGGGATTTTTTTTTCCCTTTTTTGGGGGATTGGGCAATGGTTGAATTGAATTCTTCACTTCCAAAGAAATTTGCCCAGACGACTTTTATGGTTGAATCGAAAGAGAGGAAACTATGGAGTTCGAGTTAACTCTCCTCGATATAATTGGTGCATAGTAGAGAAACCCCAACCATTCTGCGTGTGGATTCAAATTAGTTTAGGCTTGAACAGTTAATTGGGTCTTATTCTTGCCAATGAAAGAAAAAAAAAAATCTTGTATGTTGCCAAAAAAATGTAAAAACAAAATTCCTGTTTTGTTACTTTAAATGACCTTTTGAAAGCTGATGGAACAAGAAGAATAGAACCAGGATCCTTATTAGTTTAATTTTGGTTAAAGAAAAAAACTTTAGTTTAACTTGTTAAAACTTAAAAGTAAAGCTACAATTGATATCCAATCCACCATATCATTGAGACTTTTGAATATCGAAAAGCAGCAAAATATGAGTGTATGAAGAAAAAAGTCCACAAACAGATGAACAAGTAGAAAGCACTACGCCATAGTTACACTAAGAAAAGCACATCTACTACTTCCTGGGCTTGGTGTCCTCGGGACCGGCAACATTGGTGGCGACCTTGGCCACATCTCCGGCAGAGGCTTCGGGCTTTTTCTTGGCGTAAAGGGTGAAGTAGCCGATGGCGCCAACGACGAGGAAGCCCCCGATGGCCATGGCGGTGGGACTGTAGGGAAGGTTTCGCCTCTGGTGAAGAATACCCCCAGGGTTATGCCCCGGAGGCCTCTTTGATGCCTCCACTCCAGCTTTCTTCACTTCCTCCGGACTCATTTTGTGTGTGTCTGCCATTTTCCTCCACTCTTCGTTCCCAGCTGCCATCTCTCTCAATTTCTGTTTCCTTTTCTGTAAGTTGAAACCTGTCTCTCCTTTTCTGCTTGTGCGTGTGGGTTTTGGAGGTTGAAGAAGAGGAGCATTAATTAGTGCCACGTTTGACTTACAAGCACCAAGTGGAGGCTGAAGCTTCATTCACTCGACACGTAGTGGGTTCATATAACTGTGGCAGGACAACTGGACTAGTGCGTGTTGCTTTGGAAACCAAAGTTTTATTTCTTTTTCTTCTCGAGTTGATCGTGTTTGGTCTCTTTGGTCAATTTTCTTTTGGTTTGTCCCAAGGTCCCTAAAGTTCTAGTTGTCCAAAATTCATCCATCCAATCCTAAATATTGAAATTTGAACACACATTCTTATTTTCACTAATTTGATTGCTGGAAATAGCATCTGATTTAGAGTACTTTAGATATACTTTAGATCAGGCTCCTTCTGTTGAGGTATACCTCAACTTATTTATGTTGAGGTATACCATGTTAGGGCCCACACGAGTCGTTTTGTGTCGATCCGAACCGTTCAGTTTTTACATCTCCATAGATAGATCATCCTTGCAAAAAATTAGTCAAATCGGAAATCATTTGCCTATCTAACTTTGATCAAATAAATGGACGAACCAAGTATTTTCGATGAAACCGTCCATTTGTTTTATCAAAGTTAGATAGGCAAATGGTTTCCGATTTGGCTAATTTTTTGCAAGGATGATCTATCTATGGAGATGTAAAAACTGAACGGTTCGGATCGACACAAAACGACTCGTGTGTGCCCTAACATGGTATACCTCAACATAAATAAGTTGAGGTATACCTCAACAGAAGGAGTCTGTACTTTAGATAGTCACAGTGATGCTAAACTACACATAAGCTTGAATTATTTCTACTTGTGCGATCACTATCCGTGCTATTTTGGTCAAAAAAATTAAGAGAATTAAAAGTGTATTTTTAAATTAAAGCAATTACGAAACTATCTCTATTGATACTATTAACAATAAAAGTACTTATAGATTGTAAAAATGATTTTAAATGGTTTTTGGAAAAGCATTTTCAAGTGTGTTTGCATAAAACACTTAAAATTTTTATAAAGTTTATATGCATTTTTGAATAAAAGCACTTACTATTGGGCAAAAATGCTTTCTAAAAAACAGTGTCAAATGAACTTAGTAAAATGTAATCAAACCAACCGGCCATGAGACAAAACCTTGGGTTGCAATATGAGTGATTTTTGGGAGCATGTAAAACTCAAGTAGGGCTGGGTGCGGTTTGGCCAGGCCTCAACCCTGAACCGACCGACCATGGTTGAACTGGACCAAATGCGAGCCTCCATTGCCACCGAAGTTGTCGGTAAACCGATATTTGGTTAAACCGCAATTGACCATCAGGTCGGATCGAAATGGATCCATTTCGACCACCTTAGGGCTTCTGTTTTGGGCTATGGTGGTGGCTATGGGATGGTTGCAGGTTGCACAGGTCGAGGTTGCAGGTTGCAGCAGTCAAAGGAGAAGGAGAAGGAAAGGAGGAGGAGGAAGATGGTCGGTCGGTTGCGGTACATCGACGAGTTTAGGATTTCCCAACCGCCCTCACCACAGCCCATAGTCGGAGCGGTTGGATTACCGCAACCGACCCATCGGTCAATCGTCATAGCGGGTTTTTGTGGAGTGGTTGAGTCGGTCACGGTTCGGAATGCGGTTTTTTCGGTCATCCGACCCAGCCCTATGTAAAAGTACCAGCCCAGTTGGTATGGGACCACTGAAGATGGGTGTTGAACCTTGTTTTTTATGGTCAATGGGTGTTCAACCTGTAACTCTTCTTTTGATGCTTTTCTGACCGTTTCTTTTCTGCTTATCATAAATAATTTTTTTCCCGTTGCACTAACTTTTCCTCACAACGGCTAGTTGCCTAGTTTTGCTGTTGTATAAATACATCAGAGACGAGAGAGCTGGACCACAACCTTAACCCTCACTCCCACTATCTCACTCGCTTCTTCCTCCTTCACTCTCAAATCAAAGCCCCCCAAACACACTCGCAGACATACTCTCTCAGTGCTCTGTTTCAGTGTCAATGGCTGGCTTTTCATCAAAAGCTCTATCTTCATCTCCTCTGCTCCTCCTCATCTTCCTCCTCTTCAGCTTCTCAGAAGCTAGAGAAATCTTGGTCGGAGGCAAAACAGACGGATGGGCAATCCCTACCTCTCAATCCCAATCTCTCAACAAATGGGCTGAAAGCCACCGTTTCAGCGTCGGCGACGTTCTTGGTAATTTTCCATGTTTCAATTCCAAGCTTTTTCTTTTTAATGTTGGGTCGTTTCCATTTTTGGTGTTGTTTTGGTAATTAGCAATTATTTTATATATTTTTTATCTTATTTCAGTGTTGAAATACAAAAGCGGAGAAGACTCGGTGTTGCGTGTGACTGAAGAAGACTACAATAGCTGCAACACTTCAGACCCAATTGAGCAGTACAAGGATGGTGAGACCAAGCTGAAGCTTGACCAACCTGGACCATTCTACTTTATCAGCGGAACCAAGGGCCACTGTGAGAAGGGTCAGAAGCTGGTTTTGGTGGTTATGTCTCCAAGAAAACACCTTGGCATCTCTCCGGCACCTTCTCCGGCAGAGATTGATGCTCCCGCCGTTGCTCCGACTAGCAGTGCTACAAGCTTGCAGGGTGGTCTGATTGTGATGGCATTGGGGTTTTTGGCAATGGCGTTGTTTTGATGTGGGGATTTTTTGGGATTTTAGAGGGTGGGTTTAGTGATTGGTTTAATTCTTTATTATTTCATTAATCTGAGGGGCTAGAGATATTATGTAATTCAATTTCGATTTCGTAATATCAACATATTGATTTTCGGATACATATGCCTCATAAAATAGAATCCAATAGGAGTTTTAAGTTTCAACTATAAAATTCAGCCTCAATTAAAATTTTGAATATTTTGTTACAAAAAGAAACAATTAATGAATTTGCTTCTTGACTTCAAACTTGGAAATTACAGATACGACAAATAAATTGACTGACTGCATATATGCCAATTTTGTTCTTCGTTCAATCACTTCAATTCACCGAGGCCTTGTGGCATTCCTAAACTCTGGGCAAGGTTGCTCATTCTCTCCTTCATTGCCTGAAGAGATGAAAGAAACACACATTCTATCAGTCAAAGAAATAAATAAGCCATTTCTAAGTCCCCAAAACATGAGAAAGAGTTGTCACCACAACGCTCTTCTGGTGTGCATCTTTGTATGCTTCAGTGACCAAAAGAGAGACTTTCTGCAGTAAAAAGAAAGAAAGAAAAATCACTTTCTATCCTAAGCCAAACTATTTTTTACAAGATATTTCTGTGTGCAAGATTCACTTACTTCTGCTCCTAGTTCCATAGCGACCTCAGTTATCTCAGTACGTATAGGTTGCTGGTTACCCGACAGCGTTACCTAGGGAAAATCAGAGATTACTGGATTGTCAAATCTGAGAAAGACAAGAGTATAGATGCAATTGCACAAAGGGGAAGGGAAAATATCATCTCCGAATGTGATACTGCAAGAGTATGAAAATGAAAATATGTTGATGCCACTTAAAGTTAAAGATACTATTGGGACACAAGCAAACAAGTAAGCTTAGATTCCCAAACTGGAACACAAAAAATTGGCCTTGTAGCAAGAGTGAATCATTACCTTTATTATCTCACCTTCACAATAACCATCAAACTCTGCCCTGAAAAACAGAAGAATGAAAAGATAAATAGTCCTACCACTGCAAGGATTATGAGCATCAGATTAAATTGGATATAACATTAAGAAGTAAGAACATACGCAGCAAGCTCTTTCTGCACACGCACTGCTTCAACTTGTACTACATTTTGGGCTTTCTTAACCGTTTCATACAGATTCTGCATATTACCGAATATTCCTGCCTGCATCAAAGTGGAAGGTCACCGTGAACATAACAGTATTTAAATCAAGGTTTCTATTCTTACAAGCACTGGACTAGCTCCAGGCTGCTAAGACGTACTTAGGAGTATGGAGGCTAACAAAAAATAACATAGCATTTATAGGCACATTGTGGATAATTTATTAATTAAAGACAAAAACTTCCATAATTGTTTCAGCTTCTGAACACCAAACGTCTTCCAGTAAACCAAATGTGCATTGTGTTCCTATAATTTATCTCACGCTTGCAATGTCACCGTAACTCAGATAAATAAGTGATGGTAACCTAATTTACTTTCAGCACAGCTACCATATAGTTTGACTATAATTATAGATAATCTGTACAATCAAGCCTCCTGTTTGATGTCCAACCCATTGTCCTTTAATCTAAATAAATCCCACTATCGATCATGATGCAAGAAAGAAAGAATGATCCATAAGTCAAAAAAGTATCTGGCAAATGCATGTTCAGCTAAATTATAGTTGACAGCCTGATGCTAAAATCTGGTGGGCCTACTACTGCATGAAAACTACTTAGCTCACAATTGGAAGGGTCACCAAATCCAGTAGGCTAAGCTGCATGAAGCATATAAACTTGATTTGGTGCCCTTCCATGAGGCATATAAAATTGGCTGTCCCCCTCTCATTTTAAACAGAATTTGTATCGACTTCAAATGGGTAAGGGTATCTGGATCTTCATACCATTGAATAGAGAACATACATAAAGGGGATAAATAAAAAGATGAGAAGAATTATCGGGTAAAGAGATTAAGAAGATAGAGATTATAACTGACCAGTAACAAGTGGATCTGCCCAATCCAACAAAATGGAAAACCAAACTAAAAGAGGGAATATGCTAAACCTTTGAAGATGCATCATCACCCTTTGCATTGTTTTCTTTTTTCCCTCCAAATAAGCCATACACACGGCACGACCGGGCTGCCCTCCTAGTCTTAGTACCAGGCCAAGATACAATTGAAGGAGTGGCTACTTCACCTAAAAGCAGCAGAGGCAGTTAGCTTGATTTGACATAAGAAATTATGCAATAACCCCACCCCACAGGGAAAGGCAAAACATATTGCATAAAAAACAATCATTAAAAGATTAATTAATGAATTCTGAGATTCACAAACAACTTGAAATGAAAGAAAAGTCTTAAGTGCATAAAAGGCACACAAGAGCATTAGAACAATGTAACTAAGCAAAGTGGCATCAAATTATTAATGCCCATCATCCAAATATAATTGGGTTAAAAATGTCAACCATAATTGTTCATACTACCAAAGCTTGCTTCTTTTTAAAGTGTGCGTAGAAAGGCTTAAAATTGGTAGAGAAAGGAAGCCAATTTGTGTTTCTATTTTGTTTAAATAAACACAAGCATGCTAAACGAGATTCAATTCGGGGCAAATACATACTACAAACACAGACCAAAAAATATATATGAATATATATACAGCTTACTACTGATTAATCCAAAGGGTAAGGAGAGAGAGAGCTTACGGAAAGAGAGATAGTCTTGGGAGTCGGTGAGTCGGTGAAGGTTGGAAAGCCGTGAGGTTAAAGCACTGGTCGAAGCCATTGCGAGAGAGATGGGGGGTTCGGAGTTGAGAGGAGGATAATAAAGTGAAGTGAAATAATACAAGTTTTACTTTTACAGAAGAAGCAACTAAACAATTAAGGTCCTCTTCACTTCCACTCTCGTTGTCTTTGGGTTTTTAGATAGGATCAATCTTTTGACTCTCGGTAGCTGAAAGCCTGAAACTCTCCTACATGATATTTTATTTTCAAGTTAATTTTGTTTTTTTTTTTTTTTCTCTAAAGGATTTTCTTAACGAATTTTTTTCCCCCCTCTAATTGTTTAGAAATAGCTTGTAAAAGAAAATGAATGCAGACAGCTAATTTTATTTGACACCTTTTACATATTTAAAAGATTCATTTCTCCTTCCACAGTTCCACCAAAAAAAAAAAAAAAAGATTCAATTCTCCAAAATTATCTCAAAGGGGCAAATGTAGACGCCCCGTTTTTTGTTGGGCCAACCTTGATAGTTAAAAAAGCCCATGTTGGTTCTTTCACTTTAGTTTCCCTAAGCTGTGTTACAAAATCCAAACCCCTTGAACAAGAGAGAGAGAGAAAAGGATTATGTAGTTTTTATCAAAAAGAAATTGATAATAGGGTAATGATAATAGTTCATTTAGTAGACTATTTTATCGTTTATGGTTAATTAAAAAAATAACTAAAATGGTAATTTTATATTCCTTATAAAAACTAATAATTTCATAAATTTAATGTAAATTTCTAATAATATATTAAGCGATCACCTTTTCTAATAAAAAGGCAGCAATCACGTAGTTTTTATGTGAGAAATGTAGAAATCTTCTTTCCATTAAAAAAAAAAGAACCAAGCTCTCAATTATATTACAAAAATAATTTTTAACTGTTTTGTAGAAATTATTTAAGGTTACAGGCATTGAAAAAAGAAAAAAGTAAAATAAAATTATTTTCCACCTTACTTCCTCATTTCCTCCCTTCATTTGTTCTCCCTTCTCTTTTATCTTATGACAATTTTTCTCTATTCAGTTAGAAAACACAGAGCACTGCAGCTCCTTCACATGGACACACTACTTGGCAAGCACCATCTTTTTCTGGAATAGCAGATTTGGCAGGACTTGTTTAGAACATGCAGTATTATATCACAAGGCCTTGCACAAAAAATTATACGATTCTAATATGCAGAAACAAGTCTGCTGTTCCACAAATCCTTGAAAACAATCATGCTCGGTGATAAAGAGTAAACATGTAAAACTGATAAACTTTGGTCCATCTCATCACAATCGTCAAGCTTTTGAAACAAAGAGTGCTTTGCTACAACATAAAAAACACAAAAACAAAAGTTTCTGTTCATCTGAAACTTGTGCAAAGCCACCACTACTTTAAAGATATGTGCATAGAAGGGAAAGGTACAAAACAAAACTAAACACAAACCAGATGCACACTTGCACAGCCCAGATAGTCTCAAATTATACACTTCATAGGTACTCCCTTCATATTGAATTCAATACAGAACTAAAGCTGTGAGAGGCTCTAATGCCATCAGAAAACGTCTTAACAAAATGTGATACAAACCACAGTGAAGACAACCCTTAATTCTCTGACCATCTTCCGGTCCTCCCTGTACTTACTAACCAAAAAGAGCAAGTCCTCCCAAAACTTATAGCTAAAAAAGGCCTATACTTTCAGATGGGGAAACGCTAGTACAAAGAAATGTGTTAAAAAAGGAACAAATTCTAACTCAGCACAAAGTCTCACATGAATGGCTCTCGCAAAGCTGTGGGTAGCTCCAGCTCGGGCTTGAATTCGAAAATAGGGACAAATAGCAGTCGACCATATCTTTGGAAACTTCTTTTAAACTAGCAGGGTCCCACTGCAAAATTAGGATGAAAATTAATAATATGATTATATGACCACTGCTTGAAAAAAGAACTAAGAAGACGGTACATTTCAGAGGGCTGAATATAGAATGGGTACCTTGGGTGCAAAGTCTTTGTCTGCCAATCTTGCCCGAATACCCTACAGGCATATAGAAACAAGGAACAATGTAATAGCAGATCAAAAGATGTTCACTAAATGAAAATTAGAAAACCCCATACCCCATACCTCACAGAAGTAACTAGAACCCATTTTGAAATTCCATTAACAGATAAACGATATTCTCGAGCCAGACACTGATCAAGAAATTTTAATCTGCCCTCACGTATCTGAATGCACCAGTGAAAGTCAGGCAGAGTCTCCATAACATTCTAGGGAGTGATAACTCACAGATTGTAAAGAAACTGTAAAACTTAAAGGGCAGGCTTCTTTTAGTTTCTTGAGGGCTGTTGTGCACCATTCATCATACGAATCAGTAGCTTCCTTTTCCTGACCAATTAATTTATTTTCATTTCAAAGACATTTACCAAAAGTAAATTCCAGAATGTATTTAAAAAATCATAATAATATATTGGAAAACATTTGGCTTCACGCATTTTGGATAGCATTTTTGTGTTATATTTTGTAGTAGTTAATTGTACTACAAGTTCTGGTTTAGCAACAAAATATATTATGCTTACCAAAGCATCAATAATTTCCTCAACTGTGTCATGGCTGAAGCATCTATCAACAATCTCAAGCCTGAGTCAACATAAAAGAAAGGAGTTAAATCTTGTTGTTATTGCCGCAGTACAGGACATGAACATAAATTAAGTGCAGAGTAACTGTCCACATCATAATCTCAAAATTAAAATATGTGATAAAAATTTACTTGGAGAGTATACTCCTTCTGTCTGGATAAAGCAGGTCACCATATTGTGCAAGATATGTTTCTATAAAGCGGCGAGATCTGGGTGGTGATCTGGCCGCCTAGCTCGCCGGGAAGAGAGAGTCACGGGGAGTGAGTTGGTCGCGAGGGAAGACAAGAAAGAGAGAGTGAGAAATGAGAGGGAGGAGAGAGTCACGGGGGAAACTGAAAAGTGAAAAGAAAAAGGAAGGAAAGAAAAAAAAAAGAAAAAAAAAGAAAAGGGTTTAGAGTTGATTGGGATTCGGGACCTTTGGAGCTTGGGTAATTAAAAATATATATATATATATTTAGGGTTGATTGGGGTTTGGAGTCTTTGGGCAATTGAAAAGAAAAAAAAAAGATTTAGAATTGATTGAGGTTTGGAGCCTTTGGGCAATTGAAAAGAAAAAAAAAATATTTAAGGTTAACTGAGATTTGGTTTGGGGCAGACTGGGGTTTGGTTGGGGTATTAACAATTTAAACTTATAACTTTATATAACTACTAACTAGTTTATAACTTTATATAAGTTTATATATAACTATATAGATGAGTGCTTTAGAACTAATCAGTTAGTAAGATAATATAACGCTAACTATCATTTTGAGCCCACTACACAATGTAATTTCATAATCTGAACCGTTTATTTTTTAGGTTCTCATTCAAAGATCATCCTTAGAAAAAAAGTAACAAAATCGGAAATCGTTTAGCCAACTATTAGTAAGCTAATTGTGCTCATGTAAATGGACGAACACAAGTTTTTCAATAAAACATGAAATGATTGTAATGATAATCGAATGGCTAAATGATTTCTGATTTGGTTAATTTTTTGCAAGGTTAATCTTTGAATGGAAACTTAAAATATGAATAATTTGGATTATGAAATTACATTGTGTAGTGGGCCCAAAATGGTGTTTAGTGTTATATTATCTTATTAACTAGTTAGTTCTAGAGTATTTTTGTAACTATATATACATAAACAATGTTAGGTATATATAACATTATAGAGTAATTAATAAGTCATAATAGACTTAGTGTATATGGTTTATGGTTTAGAAATTAGAATTGTATGCTTGGGTTTTAAGTTTTAACTTATTACAGTGTATATGATATTTAATGGAGTTTATGGTTTAGAGTATAGAGTATAGGGCATATACCATATACTAAAATTGTATATATATAATATACTAATTTTATTATATAGGGTATAACTAAAATTATATACTAAAACATTATTATATATATAGAATATAGGTCATAGGGTTTAGCTAGGTTAATATTAATTTTATTATCTAAAATGTGTGCAAAAATGTGTATAAAAATGGTATAAATATGTATAAAAAGGGTATAAAAATGTGTATATATTTTTTTTAATTGTTCGGTCCGATTTGGTTAAATGGAGTGTGAAATTGGAACTGGTCCGGTCTAATTTTCTTCCTGATGTTGACTTTTTTTGGTCAACATGATTTTTTTGATTTTTTATCGGTCCGATTAGGGGTGGGTCGGTGTCGGTAACCGAACCGCCAGCCACATACCGTCGACCGACTGACTAGGGTCGAAATGGGCAAAACGCCAACCGCTGCTGCCACCGACTCTATCGGTGAACCGACTGTCGGTGAAACCGCAAGTGACGGTCGGATCGGTTCGAAATGGATCCAAACCGACCACCTTAGGGCATCTATTTGGGTGTGGCTGTGCGATGGTTGCAGGACTTGCAGGTTGAAGAAGAAGAAGAAGCTGCAGCGGCATCTGAGGTTGTCCATCGCGGCGACGGCATCTAAGGTCGTCCATCGCAGCGGCGAGGTTGCAGCAGTCGAAGAAGAAAGGTCGTCCATCGTGGCGGCGAGGTTGCAGGTTGAAGAAGAAGAAGAAGTTGCTGCGCGCCAGAAACTAGGAGAGGAGAAAAAGAGAAACCAGGAGAGGAGAAGAAGAAGAAGAAGAAGAAGAAGAAGAAGCTGCTTGCTTCCAAAAACCAAGAGAGAAGAAGAAGATGAAGAAGGGTCGGTCGGTGCGGTTTACTGACGGTGTGGGGGTTTAGAAGCCGCCTCCGCCTCCGCCCCCTGTCAGATCGGTTAGAAAACCGCAACCAATGTGTCGGCTCTCGTCGGAGCGGTTGCTGGGCGGATCGGTCGCGTCGATTTTTCGAGTGCGATTCGATTATAGCGGTATTTCGACCCACCCCTAGGTCCGATCCAGCCAATTTTTTCGATGCACGGTTTAATACCCACCCTACTTTTGACTCTCGGTAGTTGAACACCTGAAACTTTCCTACATGATATTTTTATTTTCAAGTTAATTTTGTTTTTTTTTTCTTTAAAGGATTTTGTTGTCGAAATTTTTGTTTTTTTCCCCTCTAATTGTTTAGAAATAGCTTGTAAAAGAAAATGAATGCAGACAACTAATTTTATTTGATACCTTTTACATATTAGTATATTACATATTTAAAAGATTCATTTCTCCAAAAATATCTCAAAGGGTCAAAGTGTAGACCCCCGTTTTTTGTTGGGCCAACCTTGATAGTTAAAAATGCCCATGTTGGTTCTTTCACTTTAGTTTCCATCACTAAAAGGCTAAAAGCAGTGTTACAAAATCCAAACCCCTTGAACAAATGTGTGAGGGAGAGAGAGAGAGAGAGAGAGAGAGAGAGAGAGAGAGAGACATAAATCCGCCTCCCAGTACATATCAGAATTTTGTTAGATTCTATTACAAAGTATATTGTTGAATGAAGAAAATCAAATAAAGGTCACAAGAGCCTGTCACGGTAGCACAGATCAGTCTCTCTGTAGGGTGAAAACCAAGAGATGCCCAAGTTGAAACTACTTGGGTTAAATTGATCTACCCACCCAAAACAACCTGTTTGATTGTAACAAATTCATACTTGGTGAAAGTGAAACATAAGATACTTGAAAAATTTCTACAAATAACATTCTAAATTCAAAACCATCCCCGTCATCGGTCATCCTCACCATTATCATACAGTCATAATACATACAAATAGATGAACTACCAAATTTCTGTTGGTCAACATGCCACAAAGACTTTCCCTGTCAAAACATTATCATTCATGAAGCAACTTAAAAAACCAAGGGATCAATTATTTCAATGCCTTGGAGGACCAACCAACATCTCCCCATGAAAGGCCTAATAAGATGCTAATACATTCCTCCTGTGGATTGTCAAGATATTTTTACTCATCAAATGGGTAAAAATATGAAAACATGTACTGTGAAAGAAGAAAACTGAAAAGCTCCATACAGACAACGGATGACAGCTCATTACAGACATGAGTATATCTGGTCTCAGCAATCCTGTAGAAAGAAAGTCGAATAAAAAAAGAATGGTCAAAAGAAGATTAAACTTAAATCCCTTGAAAATTGGTAAAAAAGGAACAAATTCATATCCAATACTTCCAATCTAAAGGAAAGGGTGCACAACTCCATGTTAGAAGACAAGGGAATAATGAGAAAAAATAGGCCTTACTTGAAAACAATTATTAACGTTGGAAATAACGTGTGTGCGCGCACGCGTGTGTGTGATAAATTTCCTCAAAAGTTATAAAGTTCCAGTAAATATTACACCATGTATTTCCAGATCAGCTTTGAATTATTCAATTCACATTGGTATTAATAGTAATTAGTAATCCTCCCAAATGCTAGGGATCAACATAAG
This sequence comes from Dryas octopetala, assembly GCF_963921425.1. Taxonomy (NCBI): domain Eukaryota; kingdom Viridiplantae; phylum Streptophyta; class Magnoliopsida; order Rosales; family Rosaceae; genus Dryas; species Dryas octopetala. The sequence continues at coordinate 2,396,747 of NC_141372.1, forward strand.
AAAGATTCGGTATAAAATTGGTTGATAAGGGAAAATGTTTCACATTGGTACCCAATTCAATAAAAATAATTTTGAAAAGACTACTAATAACAATATTTATTTCTCATATATGGTTACTCCAATAATGATAACTATACTAATTAGAAAATCATCAATACTGGCATATTGAATTACAAGTAACAATTAAGGTTATAAAGTACCAAATCCTTGTTCTTTCCCATTTTGAGTGAGCAATGTATATAGAGACTTTACAAAAGTAGCTAGGCAAGTAAGGCTATACTAATGTAGGCCAACATTGGCATGGGCACCTAATGTCTAGAGTTTTCAAAACTCTGTAATATTAAAAACTAGAGTATCATAATGAACGTGAAACAATTGAAATAATTGTGGGAAATTATATTATAATCTGAATAAGACTGAAACAACTAACTTTACCAGGAAAAGTAAGGAAATCAGCCCATATGCAGGTCATCATCATCTGAAGACTCAACCCGTAGAGGTCCCTTAAGACCATCTACATTATCACCAAGAAGCTCGCGAGATGCTTTCTCGAGAAATTCCTTGGCAGCAGACTGAACTGATCGTTTATTAGGTGATTCATACTTCCTCTTCTTTGGAACATTCCTCTCCAGATACTTAATCTTTGGCCCATCTCCTCTACTGATGTCTCTCATGCTTTGCTTCTGATCTAAACAAAATCAACAATGCTTGAGTGAATATCAAGGTGTGTAAAAGTCATGATCTTGACATAAAAGGTAAATGATCACCTACCTGGGGTGAGGTCTGGCAAAGAATGCTCAATGAAACGGGTCGCTGCCTGATAGTTTAAAGTAGTAGATGGTCGCAACGGTGCTTGAACAAAATCAATTTGTCAAATGTAAAGACTATAAAACCCCACCAATCAAAGAAGCATGGTAAATACAAAATGAAAATTTGCAAACAATTTGATATCTGAAACAGATAACTTGAGTTACAGCAATCGCCATCCATCCATCATATATGTCATATGAAGCAATAGTGCATCACTTTCCTTCTTGTATACAGCATTACTTGAGCATGCTAAGCACAGTCGTTCACGCGCACGTGGGAAACTGGCAGCCATTTATCAATGTGGGTCCACCTAAATCACTGTCACCCACGTGCATGTAAGCGACTGTGCTTATAATAACTATGAGACAACAATTTACAAGGGGGACTATCAATACTGGAACTTCCAAATAAGAGTATATACCTTTACTCAAATCTATGAACCGCTCTAGCTTCTCCTGATACAATCTCAACCTCTCCTACATGAATGGGACAAGGAAAAGAAAAGTTAATGTATCCAACTTCTTTTGATAAAACAATTAAGCAAACCATGCAATCCCAAAATTATGAGGTAATATACCCTCACATGCATAAACCCAGAAACAATATCCAAAATGGACAAGCCACAACCAGTAAATGTTTAAAATGTAGCTACAATTGTGGCCAAAAAAACAACTTCAAGAATTAGATAAAAATACAATAATTAGCAAACCTACAAGCTCAGTTTTGACGGGATGGTCATCTGGGTCTACTCCATTACACCTCAACCTCACTGGAAAACAAAAGAGAAATCAACTAAAACCAACAACTAATTCACAAAGAAAGACATAAAAAATCACAATCAAATGGGAATTAATCCAAAATTGAGTAAAAGGGAAACCAAAGACATACACGCGAACAGGGTCGTAGTGGCCTTGGCGAACAAGAGCAGCGACTGAGCTCGCTCGATAGGCGGCATTTCGGCGAGGAGGTCTGGGTCGGAGAGAGACAAGAATTGTTGCAAGTGGGGTCGTACTTGTTCAACATGGGCCAAGGTTCTGTTCACTGATCCCATCACTGAATCTGGTACTACCTTGCTTCCTTCCATTGTTCTATGACTCTGTGACACAAAAATGAAGAAGAATCTCAAAGAGTGTGACAACTTAGACAGTGAATATTCTCAGACACTCTCTCTCTATGAACCTTTTGGGGGCGCTAGGGCTTTGTGTGCTTGGATTCTCTGGAAACAGGCTTATGGCGGCAGTTCAGAGGATTTTAATCCGGTTCTCGTTTGCCACGACAAGGATGACTCACAACTCACAGACCTTTTTCTTTTTATCTTATTTTTTTATTAAATTTTTATTTTCCACTCTTATCTCATATATATATTGTCTTCTAATTTTTATTTTAAACCAAATTTAACAATAATTTTTATAATTCATTAAGACATACACTAAGAGAGAGTCTTGGGTGGGGCTGGAATGCCACTCACCTAATGAGACTCCCATTTATATTTTGACACATGTCAAGTTTTTATCCAGTGGACCCTGCCTTCCTCTCTCTCGTTCTCTTCAACACCGGCCACCACCCAGGCAGCCATGAATGCTCTTGCAGCCACCAACCGCAACTTTCGCCATGCAGCTCGCATTCTTGGACTAAATTCTAAGCTTGAGAAAAGCCTTTAGATTCCTTTCAGAGAAATCAAAGTAATTGTCATTTGCTCATTCTATAAATTATTCTTTGATTTTCCTTCATTGTTTTTTTTTTTTTTTTTTTTTCTGTTGGGTTTTTATGCGTTTGATTTTGCATATTGAGTGTACTATTCCAAAAGACGATGGCACTCTGGTTTCCTATGTTGGATTTAGATTCCAACATGACAATGCTCGTGGGCCAATGAAAGGAGGAACTCGTTGACAGTGACCATCCCCTCCCCGGCCCGCCCTGCCCAGCCCCATCCCCGCCTCGCCCAGCCCCATCTCGGCCCGCCCCCACCCAGATCGGAGAGAGTGAGTGAGCAGAGAGAGAAAGGGAGAGGAGAGAGATCGGAGTGAGTGAGCAGAAAGAGAGAGAGAGGAGAGGAGAGGAGAGATAGGAAAAGGGACAGAGAAGAGAAAGGGGAGGTTGTTGTCGGGGAGCCGGAGATGTTCACGGCAGCTGGATAAAAAAAATTGCAGAGAGAAAAGGCAGGGAAGCGGAAGAGGGCAGAGAAGTTTTGGTCCAGCTGAATTAAAAAAATGACAGATGTCAAAATGTAAATGGCAGTCTCATTATGTGAGTGGCATTCCAGCCCCACCCAAGACTTTCTCCATACACTAATGGTATGTGATTTTAACTTTCATAGACTTTTTATTTTTTTATTTTTTTATCAAGACAATATTTGAAGATTTAACTTGAAACCTCAAATATAATAGGTAAATTTTCTTAATTATTATAACTTGAACTCTAAAGTCTCTAATGTAATCAGTAAATCTTTTTAATTATGACAGTATGAGCTTTTTGCAATTTTTTTTTTATAAAAGAAACATTTAACAATTTAAAGAAAATATCTATGAACAGTATATAGATTTAAAGATAAATTAGAAAACTAATGACTATGACGCTAGTTTTTTTTGTAGAAAGAGATTTTATGTTCAAATCTTATCGATGATTAATTAAAAAAATTAGTTAGAAAATATATTTCTAAATTGACAAAAGTAGATAATATAATTTCCACCTAATTATGAAATAAAAATTGATATTTCATGTTATTTCCTTTTTTTTTTGCTAAGAATTTTAATACCCTTTTCTCTTGATTATTGTTTATCGAGAAAAAGGAAAAAGAATTTGGAGCCAAACAAAAGAACGCAATATCCAAAACCACCCATCCACCACACCAAATATGCGATTACATTACATCCCTACAGCCATGGAGTACCCAATTAACAATAGCTTCTCCAAATTCAAAAGCTGACTGCTACGAGCCATACTCGATTCCATCTTGTACCATAGCAGCAAAGCAAGCCTTCAGCTTTCTTTCTTTCTCTCTCACACACACAACGGAAAGTACATGCCATTTCTTCTGTGAACAAAATGCACATGCCGTCTTTGATTTCTGTGAGTTACTCACTTATGCTCATTCATTAGTTCATAATATATTCTCTATGGCACTGTTGATAGTCTGCTCTTCAAGTATGTGCTGCAGTAGTATCAATTACAGTCTTGCTTTTACTGACCGTAGGATATTTGCTATAAGCCATACTGGTTCTTTAAAAGAAAGGAACTGTGGAAAGTTGAAGGTTTGGACATGTGGGTCTTTGGGGAACTTGTATAGAAAGAGGAAAAAACGGATGGGTTTTTGTGGGTTTTCGATGAAAAGGCCACAGGAGGTGGTGGTGGTGAAGAAAAAGCCAAAAAATGCAGTGTCTTCTGAGGAAGTTGTGACTGTTCTGAGGTCGATTTCGGACCTGAATTCTGCTTTTTCTTACTTTAAGTCAATTGCTGAGTTGCCTAGTGTTGTTCACACCACTGAAACTTGCAATTACATGCTTGAAGTCTTGAGGGTTCATAAGAGGGTGAAGGATATGGCTTTTGTGTTTGATTTAATGCAAAAGCAGATCATAAATAGGAGTTTGGACACTTACCTTACTATATTTAAGGGTCTTGATATAAGAGGTGGGATTCGACAAGCACCATCTGCTCTTGAAACTATGCGAAAAGCTGGGTTTATCTTGAATGCGTATTCATACAATGGGTTGATCTATATGCTTATTCAGTCTGGGTATTGTAGGGAGGCTTTGGAGGTGTATGAAAGAGTGGTGTCAGAAGGGATTAAGCCTAGCCTGAAGACTTACTCAGCACTTATGGTGGCATTGGGAAAGAGAAGGGATATTAAAACTGTTATGGGATTGCTAAAAGAGATGGAAAGTTTGGGACTGAGGCCTAATGTTTATACTTTTACTATATGCATTAGAGTACTTGGGAGGGCTGGGAAAATTGATGAGGCATATGAAATTTTCAAGAGAATGGATGAGGAGGGATGTGGCCCGGATGTTATCACTTATACAGTTCTCATTGATGCTCTTTGTAATGCAGGTAAACTTGATAATGCCAAAGAGTTGTTTGCAAAAATGAAAGCCAGTGGTCATAAACCTGACCAAGTAACCTACATTACTCTGCTGGACAAGTTTAGTGACTGTAAAGACTTGGAGACAGTGAAAGAATTTTGGAGTCAAATGGAAGCTGATGGATATGCTCCTGATGTGGTTACTTTCACCATACTTGTTGAAGCTTTTTGCAAAGCCGGAAATGTCGAAGAAGCGTTTAATACGTTGGACATCATGAGGAAACAAGGGGTGTCACCAAATCTTCATACTTACAACACGTTAATTTGTGGACTTCTGCGGTTATGTAGGTTGGATGAGGCATTGAAACTTTTCAATAGTATGGAATCTCTAGGTGTTGCACCTACTGCTTACACATACATCCTTTTCATTGACTACTATGGAAAATGTGGTAACTCTGGAAAAGCTATTGAGGCATTTGAGAGGATGAAAGCTAGAGGCATTGTTCCTAATATTGTTGCGTGTAATGCATCTTTGTATGGTCTTGCTGAAGAGGGTAGACTTCAAGAAGCGCAACATATTTATAATGAGCTCGTATATAGTGGGCTTTCCCCAGATTCAGTAACTTATAACATGATGATGAAGTGCTATAGTAAGGTGGGGAAAATAGATGAAGCCATCAAGTTACTCTCAGAGATGAAAAGAAATGGGTGCGAAGCAGATGTAATTATAGTTAATTCTTTGATTGACATGCTTTACAAGGCTGACCGAGTAGATGAAGCATGGGAAATGTTTTACAGAATGAAGGAAATGGAGCTCACTCCAACAGTTGTGACCTACAACACGTTACTCGCTGCATTAGGGAAAGAAGGTCAAGTCCAAAAAACCATTGAAATGTTCGAGAATATGACTGAACAAGGGTGTCCTCCAAACACAATAACTTTCAACACACTCCTAAATTGCCTTTGCAAGAATGATGAGGTTAATTTGGCCTTGAAAATGCTTTGCACAATGACCGCAATGAATTGCAGTCCTGATGTTTTGACGTATAACACTATAATATATGGCTTCATCAGAGAAAACAGAATTAGTTATGCTTTCTGGTTCTTTCATCAGATGAAGAAATCACTATTTCCTGATCAAATAACATTGTGCACCCTCCTTCCCGGCTTAGTAAAGGATGGGCGCATTGAGGATGCTTTCAAAATTGCTGAGGACTTCATAAATCAGGTTTGGGTTCAAGCAGACAGACCTTTTTGGGAAGATTTGATGGGAGGGATTTTGATTGAAGCTGAAATTGACAGAGCCATTTTATTTGCTGAAAGGCTGGTATCTGAGAGGATTTGCCTAAATGACTCTGTAATGATACCTCTAATCAGAGTTTTGTGTACGCGTAGGAAAGCTCTTGATGCTCAAAACTTATTTGAGAAATTTACTAAAACTTTCGGAATTAAGCCAACACTAGAAGCATATAACTGTTTGATTGAATGGCTTCTTAAAGACCGCTCCACTGAAAGAGCTTGGGATCTATTCAAGGAGATGAAAAATGCTGGTTGTGCCCCTGATGTATTCACCTACAACTTGTTACTTGATGCTCATGGGAAGTCTGGGAACATCACTGAACTCTTCGAATTGTACGAGGAGATGATTTGTAGGGGATGCAAGCCTAACACCATAACCCACAATATAGTAATCTCCAGTCTTGTGAAATCTGATAGTCTAAATAGGGCTATAGATCTATATTATGATCTTGTAAGTAGTGATTTCTCTCCCTCACCTTGTACATATGGCCCTCTCATAGATGGACTTTTCAAGTCAGGAAGACTAGAGGAAGCAATGCATTTCTTTGAGGAGATGGCGCACTATGGATGCAAGCCTAATTGTGCTATTTTCAATATTGTTATAAATGGCTTTGCGAAAACAGGTGATGTGGAAACTGCTTGTGACTTGTTTAGAAGGATGATTAAAGAAGGTATAAGACCAGACTTGAAGTCTTACACCATTCTTGTGGATTGCCTCTGCCAGGCAGGGAGAGTGGATGATGCTCTGCACTATTTTGAGGAGTTAAAACAAAGCGGCATTGATCCTGACTCAATTTCCTACAACCTTATGATTAATGGACTTGGAAGATCACAGAGGGTAGAGGAAGCTCTCACTCTTTATGATGAAATGCGGACTAGAGGAATTACTCCTGATCTTTACACATACAATTCATTAATACTCAATCTTGGACTTGCTGGAATGGTAGAACAAGCAGGGAGGATTTACGAAGAACTACAACTTGTGGGTCTTGAACCTGATGTATTTACCTACAATGCTCTCATTCGACTGTATAGCACGTCTGGAAACCCAGATCATGCTTATGCAATCTACAAGAACATGATGGTCGGGGGCTGCAGCCCCAATGTAGGAACATTTGCACAGCTTCCTAATCAAACTTAACTTATCTCTGTATCTGAGGTATGTGGTAGTACTTTTTTTTTTTTTTTTTTCTTTCTTAAACCCTTGTATCATCTAGAAACCTATCACTGAAAATTTACTTCCAAAAGCATCGTTTTGGGGTTTTTTCTCAAACTTCTATCTGCACTCAACTTTTTTCAGGTTGTTTTACCCCAATCACAGTTGATGATCTTGGTGATGACCAAGCGCATACAAATTCAATTTTGGTGGTGTTGACTATTGTTCATCTGAGCCTAGATGTGTATTTACATGGAAGTAACATGTTATGGATGTCTTCCAAGTTATTTGTGATTACCGCCTGTATACTCTATAAGGTTCCTGTTACATATAGTGTAAATGCTGTATCTATATTATCTTTTTCCTACCTGCTATGTTCAAATATACTGTTTCCGTCATCGTTTTGTAATGGTCATAACAAATTATTATATGGAGCTAATGCATATATGATGCATCAAAATATGAATACATTATGAAATATCATCTTTCTGAGATTGTTTTGTGAAGATTAATTGGAAGAGTTTCGCTTGTCCCCTCTACAAGATAATGAATGTCTCACCAAAGATGACATGAAAAGTGATAAACTGGTATGAAAGTATTGCGAAGTGGATTCCATCGTAGGCATCTGTGAAACTGAAGTAGAATGCTGCGTAAATCAAACTTTCAGAATGTAAATAAAGACGGATTCGTTATCTTTGTGCATCTCCCTTTTTTTTTTTTTTTTTGGCCTGTTTGTGGATCTCCCTTTAACAATGTGCATTTCTCGGTAATGAAATTAATGATTTACATGTTATCACTTATCAGGCTCTGGGGTAAAGACCTATTACTGAGGCCACACTATCTCAAGCCAAAGTAGGCACCATATATAACAATTGACAAGCTTACACTAACTGTAATCTGTTATATGAATTCACGCAAGTCTAAAATAGAGACCACATGCAATATAGTTCCCTCCAAAGGATTAATCATCATCATTATCACCAAGATATCATAAACTTCCATCACACCAAGAACACACGCATAATAAAACCTGAAAACCGATACACAAGTATTTTTAAATTTTTCATTGAAAAAGGATTGAAAGACGATCACCTCAAGTAAAAAGGTTGAATTGTATTTATCTGTAGCAATGGCAATGACGATTGTATTTTATCCATTACCCAAACAAAGGAATTTAAACATTCATAGCAACCTGATCTTGTTCAATTTTTTTCTTTCCAACTATTTTGTCGTTGATTAAACAATTTTTAGGTTTCTTCTCTACTCTCATGGGCTCCCAAACTATTTCTTCTCCTCTCCTTGCAGCTCCTTCCTGCAAACCTTCGGAGGGTTCATTTAGACCAACTCCACTGGCATCACTTTTCCTCTTCCTTGCATAATGTTTGGGTTGTACATTGGAATTCTGATTTTGGACAACTTTTGGTTCGGTTTCTGCAGATTTTAACTTCAAGAGATGCTTATGCCTTCGCCTCAAAAATCTGAAGAGAAAAGCAAAACCTTAGGTTACAAACATCTCTTAATTTCCTACTCTCTGACCAAAACCAGAAAAACAAACATCGTACCCAATTTCAGCCAAAAGGATATCTCTTTTCTGCTTTGTAGCTTCCAATTTCTTCTTCTTTGATACAAATTCCTATTAAAAGATAAAAAGAAACCATTCTCAATTTAGTGATACAATAAAAAACCCAATTAAATACTTGATTGCTGCCAAAACTGTAGGAAAAAAAAGAAGAAGAAGTATATGTTATTCTATTTCGGTTCTAAAAGTATTTGATTTTGAATTCACCATTGGCGAATTTGGGAGTTCAACTACTAGAAAGTTAAAAACTTCCTCACCTAAGTATCTTACAACTGTTAGTCTAAAATTCAGGTCAGTTTATCATTCTAATATTCTATCGATTCAGAATTTTATTTCTCAATCCTCCTCTTCTCAATGGCAAACTAACAAGAAGGTCAAACAATTATCATAACAAATAAAGCTAAATTAGAATCGACACTAAAAAGGTGATTAGAAACAGAGAATTTCAGACAGAGATATCAAAATCAATAAGAGGAAAGAAACCCAATTAAAAAGAACTAACCTTCTGTCGTTCAAGGTAATCTTGCAGAAGACTTTGATGTCTAAACTTAGACCTAGCCTCTTCATCAACCGGTTGAGATTGGTGAGAATTAACAGAGACCCTTTTCATCTTACTCTTCAGAATTGCATCCCAGCATCAAAATCGCAAATTAAGCACATACATAACAAAACTCCTCCAGAGAGAAAAGCTATCAAAATTCAGAACTCCATGGTAAAACAGCTTGGAGTTTTAGGCAAAGATATCGCAAACCCAACTCGACAAGGCTTGAGATTTAGAAGGAGAAGGAGAGAAGGAATAAGAAAAGTAATTATGGAAAGAGATGGTTTGTGTATCTTGGATATGCCTTAGGGTCTGTGAAACTCTGGGTTTGTGAGAACCCGAAAAGGCCCATGAAGGTCGGAGATAAGAGTACAACTAATGAGTGATGAAGATGGAATGTACAGAAGGGCAATTGCGGGAAATAAAGTTTTGTTTTTGAGAAAGAGAGGGGTGGTTGGAGTTGGAGGACATTTGAAGACATATCTATCCTTGCCATTTTTCTCTTTTGTTTTTCTCCTCGCTCTACATAAATTTTGGTCCAGCTGGGCCATTTTAGATAGAGAAAGAGAGGTAAGTGTCCTTGTTTATATATGTTGGGGGCTTGCTTGGCTTTTGGGTAGAGAGAGAAAGTCAGAAAGAGGAATGGTGCAGAAAAAGGCAGTAGATAAAATGGCTGCTGTTTGCTCATGGGTTGCAGTTGTAGCCTTCTAGCTAAGAAGGCCTTACATGGGGATTGAGATGGTGGTGCTTGGTAACAAACAAAAGTCTGAAAGTACCAAAATGCCCTGTTGGGAATTTCAGACATTTTTTTGCTTACAAGACTTTTCTTTTGGCCAGCTGTTTATGTTAGAAGACTTTTTTGATTTTAGCTACAAGACTTGAGAGTTCAGACATGTGAGAATGGAAAAGAACATATGTTGAATTCTCAAAATACACGTGCAATATTTCAAGACTTTTTATTTAATTGCTAAATGCTAATGAAGTTGTGTGAGCCTGTGAGGGTATTAATTATGAGGGAAGTTTTTTTTTATGGTATGGCAACAAGTGTATGTCAATGTTTTTGAAATAAACACAAGAATCTGACCCTTGCAATTGGAAAAAACTATGCAATAAATTTTATTATAGGAAAGGTGGTTGTTTTGATTTAAGATAAATGATACAAGCTTTTAAGCGTGCAACCCAGGGATTCCGTTCCTTTTATCTAATGGACAAGAATGACTAGTCCCATATGGAACAATTAGTAGTAAAACCTATGAACTTGAACAACAATTCTAAACTAGTGGCCGAAATCTTTTACAAATTCATGTGGAACTACATATACAATAGCTAGTTGCTCTTATCTTCATTTATAATCAGATGAAGATACTTCCAAAAACATACGACAACAACAAAGAGCAATCGACTACACAGTACTAGGCATTAGCAGACTAAACTTTCCTCATGATTGTAAAAGCCATTCTCTTCCTGCTACCTTTGTCCCTCTTCAACATTCTTCGTTGGCAGCTTTGTTTCAACTTCTTGGGCATGCTCAGGTTTGGTGGATATGGCTATGACAGCCCCTCCATGCTTCCGCAGCAAGTTCATGTGCTTCTTCCCATTCTGATGCTTTGCCATTAGAGCTTCACTAGCAGTTCCTACCCCACACATCTGGCACCAGAATTTATGATTCTTCTGCGTTTCATCAATTGGTAATTCACCATCACATGTCTCCTCTAGTGATTTATTAGCACTTCTTGATGCCACCTTGGCCTTGTGTTTCTTCCCTTTGAGGTGATCTTCCAAGTTCCAAACGACGTTCATACGTGGTTGTCACTTGACAGAGCACACAGCTCCATTTCTTTTGCGTTTTCTTAACATTGCTAGATAAACCAGCTCGTTCCTCTCCTGTATGATTGTATCAGCTTTCCTCTTCTCCCCAACATTCGACCTCACAGACTTTGTCTGCATAACATGCATGTCACTGTATAGAACATTGCATAAAATGCTTCAACAAAACCACCATGGTACTCAGACCAATTAATGCAGCTAGAATGGAAATTCAAGAAATTAGAAAAATGCATGCACAGTTGCACTCATTAATGTGGAATCGAAAATCTACACAGAATCATCCATACTTTCCTCCAAGCATATTCATCTGTCTACTTTTTCAATTAAAGTATAGTTCTTTAATGGAATTGCAGCAACGTATCTGGTGGAAACCCTGTTCAGTACTATGATATTAAGATCCCCATAGGGTACGTCTCTCGCATAAGCTTGGCTAGTCCTCTTACAATGGGTTGACATAGTGTAAGTTCCAATAATGATCACAATTCATTCAAGACAAAGACATAGTGTAGATTATTCACTTTGTCCATGCATCAGTGTTCTCCCCCTCAAAAAGATCTTTCCTTTTCTCTCTATTATTAATTGCTGATCTACCCTTCTGACACCTTTATTTACAGCTCAAACCCTTCACTAGCCAAGCTCAATTTCATGAAGTTGAAGAACCAACTCCAGGGGTCTGCTAATGTTTTATCACAGAAGAAGATCAATGATGAGTAGTGTGTGTGTGTGTGTGTGAGAGAGAGAGAGAGAGAGAGAGAGAGAGAGAGAGAGATCATGATCGCAAACGGCTCGAAATGAATCATAATGTCATCTCGCTAGCTCCATTCTTCCACATCTTCTTGAATTTCATTTCCAGCCATTCATTCATAACCAAATAGTTGGAAATTTGCAAATGGAGAGAATTCTAATCTCATATTCTAACAGACAGGTTTTAGCTTGTCCCATGATGATGTTTGGGAGTGGTGAACAAAGCATTCAATTTCAGCGATCCATTCTGGTTATAATACGGCAACATCATCTGCTATATGAAATATGTTACTAAAAAATCTAAATGACTCCCACATATAAAATGTGAAAACCAAAGAAAACAATCTTTCAAAAAAATACACCTTGACATTTTCGGACACTGCTGGTGTTGGGACTGTTGGCTTGTTATCTTGGAGCAGTGGCTCATTAACAAGCCCATTGCACTGTGGCGCCACCGAAGGCAAGCTCCCCTCACCAACCGCCAAATTACCAAAAGCCCCATCTTCTCAGTAACTCACACCACCCAATCCCGCCTCCGCCAACCTTTTCTGCATAAGAGGGAAATGACCAAAATACCCATATTCCTGTCAACCCAGTAGTGGCGGCAAGCTCAAACCCAAATGGGGCGACCCAAAAGTTAAAGAATGGGTGGAATCGAACACCGTGGAGCGACGGGCTTTGATGAGAGCAAGCTCGAGCTGTGTCTCGAGCATCAGCTCCCTCCTGACCTCGGCTTCCAGCTGGCGCTGCCTAGCGATCTCCGCCATCACTATCTCTTGCCAAAATCTCCGTATCTCTTATGTGGAGGAGCAGTGAGCTGACCAAGTGGGAATGTGGGTAGAGGATCGGTCGTCGTTTACTAGGACGTTGAACTCCATCTCCTCCATGGCCAATGTAGACTAAGTCATTGTTACACATGACATCATGATGGTCTAGTACTTCAGCTTGGATCCCCTTTTTTCTGTTTTTTTTTCTTCAAATTATTTTAATGGTTACGGAGTAAAACTTCTATATAACAGTAACAAGTATTTAACCTTTATGACTACGTGCAAAATCAAAGATAAACACAAGGAGCATATACATCACTAATAGGCATAGTGATAATGAAAGAAACATATATTAAATTATCTTATTTCTTGAGCTGATTCATGACACAGAGAGGTATGGATGAGAAAAGAAATGATGATGATATTAAACAGCTCAAATATAGGGTAGATGCTGCTGTTGTTCAAACAGTTGGTTGACTTGTCATTATCTGTACATACTATTCAAGTTGTGATATTCTTGCATTTCAAGCATAAGCAAACATTCACGAGCAGAAAAACGAATTTTACTAAATACTGATCCATTCATCTTCATGCTAAACCATCATCTACAGTTACGAATCTGAGAAACCATTTCTTTTGAAAGAGTAAAACGCAATGAAAGCTCTTGTAATTCATGGTCCAAGGCAGCCACTAATTCGATTCAATTTCACCTGACTTTGAATCACTTCCTGCTGCTTCGACTGGCGAGTATTGGTCATTTGCAGATTCAGTGGACCGAAGGGGCTTCTTGAACTGCACCAAGATCATGGTCATGTTATCGCATCCCTCACCACCAGCAGTCGATGGCGCCAAACACTTGTCAAGGACCCTCTCACACACCACAGATAGCTTGCTTTCCTGCATGATTTACAATGATAAGTGTCAATGAGAAGCAAAAAAAAAAAAAAAAGCACCACTTCAATTGCATTCCGAGAATGTTGTGCTTGCTTTCAAACCAAAAGAAGAAAAAGAAAGGGAGAGAGATATGTGCTTACCGAGCTTAGTTGTTCATGTATAAAATCTACCAGTTGCTGGCTTGACATGCAATCCCTGTAAGAAATTACAAAAGCAACAATCACTACTTGTATATTAATATCAACTCAGATTCAGACAAGCATCCATATATTTTGGGAAGAAATTAGCAATAAAATTTACAGTGTGAATTAAATTTACACGTACCAAATGCCATCACATGCTAGCACAATAAATTCATCATCATCACAAAGTTCAACCTGATTACAAAATCATCAAATAAATTAAAATAGAAGAAAACCAATTATTGTTTGTAAAATTTTCGTTTTGAAAAGACAACGGCTACTAAAACAGTTATAAGTAACTTGGAAATGTAGATAGCCCCAAAACCACCATTTTATCAAACCCATGATATATTAAATATATATATATATATATCTTGTCAAAATGTCAACATTGCAAGTATATACATACAGTGTTTATATCCGGACTTGCAGTTACAATTTGCTTTTCAGCTGGCAAAAATTTATTCTGCTTGAATTCCATGTCACCTGCGGTATGTGCAAAACTAATATAAGAATGGGAACTACATAAACTATCTATTAAGATCCCTCCACAAACATGCATATGCATGCACACACATAATGTAACATACACATGTCAATAGGTGTGTGTGTGTGTGTGTGTGTGTGTGTGTGTGTGAGCACACGCATGCATGTGGGCATTTCTTCCAATTAGGAAGTGTTCAGTCTTTCTTCTGGCGCAGTTTCATACTTCCAAATCATATCCACAAGTTTAAATTTCGAACGTTATAATTTAAAGCCTTTTGGTAATTGAAATTTCAAAAAGCAAGAATATTCAGGCAGTGAAATTACCTATAGCTCTTGCAAGATTCAAACTGCCATTGACCCGTCCTGCGTGAATAAAACCACCAGCTTTTAAAATCCTCTCCTTCTCAAGCTCAAGATCAGGTTTGTGATCTCTTGACAGATTATATGCCTGAAAAGGAGAAGTCACAATCAGAAAACTATATACAATGTTCAACGAGAATCAAGAACAAAGGAATTTTCTCAATTATAGGCATGACAACACCTTTATATACCCTTGTAATTTAAGTTAAAAGGTCATCACTTTTAACCATTTGATATTGAAAAAGCAAAATCTTACTTGTGTCTTTTAAGCAATCAACATAACAAGCATGCAGAAGAACAACAGAAAATAATAAATTACCTGACCCTTCCTAGATATCACACAACGAGAATCACCAGCATTTGCAACAACAAGTTGCTTGTTTCTAAGAATTGCAACGCAGGCTGTGCTCCCAGAAGTTGGACCAGTAAAATCAGAGTGAGGTCCCTGAAAAACATAATTGAGTTTAAATTATGGAATGCATAGACATCATGAAACCAAATGAAACAAATCATTTGTATGGTTGACCCAAATCAACAATGGTATGTGTATGTTTGTGTGCAGGCCTGTCCCTATATATTATTAGATAATCTCTTGGTGCCTCTGGTTCCATCCTAAACTATGTTTTGTATGAGGAATTCTAAATAAGAGTCAAAGATTGGATTAGAAGAATGGAAAATGGAAGGGATGGAAAGGAGTTCATCTCTCCCTCTTGTTGTTGATAGAATTTGAGCATTCAACCCAAAACCAATTAGCAATGGGTGGAGAGGCCTAAGACCTTATAAGCACATATGCTAAGCTCTAGTTTTCCAATGTGGGACATTGCTCCACATTACTCTCAACAATTGTTAGGTTGGAGAGGGAAAGAATTGGGTTTGTTTGGATATAAAGTGAGGAAAAATAATATAAAGTAATATTATTATTTTATCATGGTCTGTTTTAATATTAAAGTACAGAACTGTAAATTTGCAACATAGGCATGGGCCCGTGCTTGCCTTCCTCCAATCTGCCCAGTTTTGGACAGTTTAAAACTGTGGGACTGGAGGGGTTTGTCATCCTTCCTCTCTACCTTTTCTCCCTTCTACCTTCCTACCTACCAATCAAGCTTCATTCTCTCCCTTTTCCTTCCACCTACATCTTTCCTTTCACCTTTCCCCTATATCAAACATGGTGCTAGGTTTAGCAGGGAGGATATATTCTAACAAGCATATAAATTGTCACTGAATGATTAAATGCTGAATAACAAGAAGAATTCTAGTACTCAAATAAATATTCAAATAAACCAGACCAAGCATATCAGAATCTGCTCTACATAAGGATATTAACTTCAATCAACTTTATGGTTCTTGCACCTACCTCCTCAAAAGCCCAATCATCAGCTTGATCATTACCCTCACTGCTCCTTGGAGACCAAATTAACCCTTCTATCATGCCAGTAAACTTGTTTATCTTATCTCCCAAAACAGCTAACTCTCTCCAACCCCTTTGTCCACGCATCATTTCATCCATTCTGCATAATCAAACGAACAACACCTTAAACCTCAAAAAAACAAAAAAAAATATAATAAGACCATTAACTATAAAGGTAGGCACTAAACTCTAGTTTTTTTATTGTTAAAAAATTTACACTTTTACAGTTTGAATTCTTATCATAAGAAAAACCATGTACGGTTTGAACAGGTATTACTATCTCAAGTATTCTATGATCTTATTAGGATCCAGAACAATAAAGGCCTAAACCCATACAGCCAATATTTTGCCTCTATAAGCTCAAGCCACTTTAAAGCAGCATCTCCCACAATTAAAGCTACACAATGTGGTCAGGTCTTTCTTCAGCAGGATGACACATATTTAAGACTAGGTTAAACACTTAAATAAGTCACTACTTGAAATCATTAACATATAATTACAATAGCGGAACTTTGAGAGGACAGTAAAAAATTATTAAGCCATAGCCTGCATTTTCTCAGGATCCAAGCATAGACCACTCTTTTCACACACACTTACCATGCAAAGACTATTACTAATACTTTTTAAAGTCTATAATTGTACAACAAACTAAAGTACAAGGATTATCAAGTATAAAGTAGTCGGAATCATTACAGGTATGAATCACATACACAAGGCTATTGACGCTTCCCTTTACAATATAGCACCATTCTCACATTTGTACTCGCCCCCTCCATTCAAAAAATGGTAAAAGGCAACTTAATTTAAGTAGACTAAAGGTGTAACCTGAAGAAAGCTTTTTGAACAGAAGTTCCTATGTCTCCTGCTGCATATGCATCATTCTTGAGCACTTGTCGGTGAAGATACTTCGAACAGAATTTAGCAACTACCTTGCCTAAAAGAATATTGGACTTAGTTGAGTATTAATACTATAGATGCAAATTATTGCTAATATACTTCACAGACAACATATGTAGGTCTGATCACAAAGCAGAAGGCATTCATTCTTTGTAACAATGGCACAGTAAAAAAAATACTAACCATTACATTGATAAAAACTAGTCATCTAGCATACATACAGATACCTGAACTTTCCAATTCTTACCTCCATGGCCATCATACACACCAAAGAATGAGGTGGATGCATCCAGATCGGGATATGCAGCATGCTAAAAAAAGAAATCATCACAGTAACAAACAGCATATTAATGATACCACGTGATTTCTCAAAACAAAGTAAATAATCATAGAAACTTCCCACTTATACAGGGTGCACAGATTTTGAAGAATCCAGGAAAGTTGTTAGTTTTTACAACAATTTATCAAAAAGAAATTAAACACAGAAAAAAGTTGGTAGAGAGAGAATGGGAAGTCTTTTATTAGAACCCAAGCAGGATGGGTTCTTCCAATTGGGGAAGCAAGTACCGAATTGTGAACATTCACATTGTCACAGAATAATTGACTTCTTTCCTAATTAAAAAAGTAAATAAGAACCCCCCAAGTAGAATTTAGGATTACGCATTTGATTGAACATGTCAAGTAATATCAAACTCAGCTGAATCCTAATTATAGCATGCTACGCAAAAAGGGCAAAGTTAAAAGATTATATCTTCTGAAAATGTACATAACAGGATTTATTTTCTCAACATAACTTCAATAGGAAGAGCAGAGGTTTATTTACTCACAGCATCCTCCATGGTTGCACGCCATCCTTGCATGGACGATAAACCATATTTGACGCAGTCATTCTCACCATCTTCAGAGAACTTGTCAGTTTTGGGAGTGCTGAGATATATACCCATTCCAATCTAAATTTAAATAAGAACTCAATCAGGCACTATATCCCTTTCTCCAACAACCAAAAGAGCTTAGTAATAACTATATGCAAGTTAAAAAAATGCAGGTCACAAAACGCATTAGGACTTCTAGAAAATCAAAATGTTACTATTTGGTAATGAAGATAGATAGACATCACCAGTCAGCCTCTGTTTACTATTTGGTAATTTTTACTAAGGCAAGAATTTGCCAGTTTTTTGTAACTCCTTTTCCTATGTTATCCTATCATATTCCAAGCTATACAAGATTGGATCGATTTGGTCACAGACGCCCGCAGTATTACACGTATTAAATATATAAAATCACAAAATTTAGAATTGGAAACAATAAATATATAAAATAATAATAACAATCATCAAGATCAACCTTTTTTTTTTCCATTATCATCAAGATCAACTTAAACCAGACAGTATATCAAAAACCCATATTTCAAAAAAGAAAAAGAAACAAAATTTACATTCAAAAGGCAACAATAATCAAGAATTCAAGATTAACCAAAAGTAAGAAAGACCTAGATGCTAATTTGTAAACTATAGACTAAAATTAACCAAAAAAAAAAATATATATATATATATACACAAGAGAGTTGAGGTTCCCTCACATGCCCAGCTGGGGCGTCCGTACAGAGCTAAAGATCAGAATCCGAGTGAAAGAAACAGCTCAAAGAATGGTGTTTGGGGGTTGGGAAGTGAGTCCTTGTGAGTTTTCAGGCTTGAAGACAGTCTTTCTGAGGTTTCACAAAAGAGTCAGCAAGAAGATTCTTCACGGAATCTGAGAGAAAACGAGAAGCAAAGAAATGGATGATAGTATCAATAATTCAAAAAATGACAGAGCAACGGAGAGAGAGAGAGAGAGAGAGAGAGAGAGAGAGAGTCAAAAGACTCAAAACAGCAAATTCATCGGAGAAGAGAGAGAAAAATATGACTTTTTTGGAAGACTGAATAAGCTTTTGAAATTTGGGAAATTCGGGTCACACTGTCGATGGGGATTTTACAGTATTTTCAAGCTCACCTCTTTCTCTCTGTGTCTGGATCTCTCACACGTAGACACATACATTGTACATTACACATTTACACACGCCCACCTCTACCTCTATCTTTCTTTCATTTTCTTTTTTCTTTTTTTCTTTTTTACTAATTTTCTTTCTCTTTCTTCTTATTAACTACAAACGAAAACAAAAACAGAAAACAACCCACCTCTTCAATCTGGAAGTGGACGCTGAAGCAGGAGTTCTAATGTGTTTCAAGTTGTCTTTATACCCATGTCGGCATGAAAGACAATAAAGTCATGTTAAATTCGTTATCTATCAATCACCCACTTCTATACCAAACAAACAAAAGAAAGGCTCCTACTTTGCTCCATTTTGTACCCATGGAGGTAGCAGCGGCCAACCTCATTAAATTATGAAAAGTAATTTATTTTTTGTCTATATTTATGATTTATATTTTTTATTAATTAGATTTTAATTACAATATTTACTTAGATTCATTATAATAAATTAATAATATCAAAAGCACTAATTATTATTAACTTTCAGCTACTAGCTAATGCGGCACATAATTTTTTTATAGTAGATAAATGTCAAAGTAATAGGTAGAGTTTGGTATTACATCAATGTCAGTATGACACTAAAGTTTAATATTTTAGGGTTCAACCCAATCCTTAATTTGCATACAAGATTCCTTTCGTGCCAACAGTTTTCCTAAAAATAAGAATTGGAAGTTTAATATGTATCTCTATGTTTTGACTAGCGTCAAAGCCAAGTACGAGTCATGGAATTAAGGCCTCAAATCCCAAAATAAAAAGTCAAAGTTTATAGGAGACATGGAATTAAGTTGAACAGAAAATTTAAATAATTTATATAATAATGTTGAGCAGCATTCCAATCAATTCGGAATTTGTACAAACATGAAATATAATGAGCTATGCTAGTATGCTACATTGCTACTCATCTTACGGAAAGATACTTGTACAAAATGGTAAATAATCATACTTTGTTACCGTATGTAAAATTAATGCATACTTATTACTTTAATTATTATGATTAATTATTAATTAACATATTATATGTTATCGAGTGATGTGATTAGAAGCCGTAATTCCTCTAATACTATTATATTACTCATTCAACCATATGGGGTTGGAGGCAAATGCAAATCACCCATCTCTTTAAGGACGAAAAATGTAAAAATCTCTCATATTCTATATTGTTTCTGCATCCATATCTCGGCATTAGAAAATGAGTCAAGTAACAATAAATTTTTCTGGGGAGGTTATAATCAAGGGTTTTAAATTTCGAAGTTTTCGGCGAAATTTCGCCGAAAATTTCGTTTTTTTAGGGGTTCTGAAATTTTAACACGGATTCGACTAAATTTCGAAAAATTCGCCGAAATTTCAAAATTTCGCTTTAACCCAGAAACGGAGAAAGAGAGAGAGAGATCTTGGGCGGGGGCAGGGGGTGGCGGCGGCAGGGGGTGGCCGGGGGGCG